>NC_074694.1:24316778-24616778 GCF_029448725.1 Salvelinus fontinalis
CTTGGATTAGCTAACACAATGTGCCATTGGAACAGAGGAGTGATGGTTGCTGATAATGGGCCTCTATTTGCCTATGTAGATATTCCATAAAAAATCAGCTGTTTCCAGCTACAATAGTCATTTACAACATTAACAATGTCTAAACCGTATTTCTGATCAATTTGATGTTATTTTTATGGCCAAAAAATGAGCTTTTCTTTAAAAACCAAGAACATTTCTAAGTGACCCCAAACTTTTCAACGGTAGTGTACATGTACACTACAAGGCCTAGTTGGGGAATGAATAGTGTGAATTCAGTGTACTTCTCCTTCTGGTCTGGGATGCTCTCTGTTGAGAGCTAGTATAAGTGACAGTTAGCGACAGTTGAAATCTGACACTTCTTTACCCTTCGTAGTGTCCAGCCAGAGGCAGTGGGACACGGCCACCTCGGTCCAACGCAGACGTGATATTGACAAAGTCCAGCCTGTCTGTCTTCCACATCCTCATCATATCCTGCCTGATCTCTTCCTGAACTGTAGAGGGCAGCACCTTCTCAATCTCCCTCAGTGGGATGAAGAACTCAGCCTGGTAGGGCATTCTCTTTGCTGAAAGAAAGGCCAATGGGAGAAACAAATAAACCAGTATTCACTGCTGTCACTGTTTGTATCTGAAATGGCACCCAATTCATTACTTTAGATCAGGCCCTATATGCACTATACCGGTCATTCTACAGAAGTTGTGTAAATCGGGGGTTGAAAAAAAAAATCCCATTTGTATCCTATTTCTCCCAAACTTTAAGCACATATGTCTTCTAACATATGACAGATAAACATATCCACACACTGTTTGTATTGAATATTTGAAATATTTACCTGAATACCTTACCACCCCACTAAATGTGTCACTACTAGCATAGTGTAAAAGTTGCAGTAAAGTTAGCACCACGCTCATTAGTGATCATTTTGATTAACCTTCTATTACAGATTCATTTTAGAAATCTTATTTGCATACCAAATTAACAAAATAGTAAAAATATTATTTTTAAGTTGGTTTTCAAAACCTTAAAATTTAATTTAGAGAAATATAATCTCTATTGTTCTCTGTAAAATGTTCCTTGTTGATTGTATGAATCTGAAACTTGTTAATTGATTGAATTACTTATGCATCTAATTAATTATTTTTTTAAATGTTTAAATTTACCTATCTTTATTTTGGCAAAATAACAGGCGTTTTGGTGTCAAATGCCAATCATAATCATAATACAGGGCTCTAGATGGGACTAACTCGTTTTGGTATAGGCATTGCCATTGAGGGCTTCCACCATTTAAAAGTAGTCAACTGGGTGGCGATTCCTATGGGTTAGGAGGGATCAGCTTATGATCAGAGCGCATTGTCTTCTTCAAATTGGGTTGCTTATGGTTTGTAAAGCAAAGACTATCCAGGAGCCAAGACCAATATTTATACCAAGACATTGGTCCCAAGATCCAGACCCAGTGAGTTGAGACCATGACAACTTAAAGACCAAATAGATCAAGAGTCCATGGGCCCTTCTTCAATTGTAATAAACTCAAGTAGAGTAAACTTGAGTACAGCACAGTACAGCACAGTACAGTAGAGCATAGGAAAGTAGGGTACAGTGGAGTAGGTTGCAGTACAGTAGATTACAGTACAGTACAATATAGTAGAGCACAGTGCAGTATAGTACAGTACAGTAGAGTACAGTAGAGTAGGTTACAGTACAATACAGTACAGTACAGTACGGTACAGTACAGCAGAACACAATCAGGTAGAGTACAGTACAGTAGAGAACAGTATGATAGTGTACAGTATAGTACAGTACAGTACAGTCCAGTAGAGTACAATACAGTAGAGTACATGAGAGCCCAGTAGAGTGCAGTACAGTACAGTAGAGCACAGTAGCATACAGTACAGTAGAGTACAGTAGAGCTCAGTAGCGTACAGTGCAGCATAGTACAGTAGAGCTCAGTACAGTAGAGCATTATAGACGTCTGTGTTTTGCCAAATATATGTCAATGTTTGGGCTTTTGGATGTTTGGAGCCCAGTGCTTGCTATGCATCTCAATACTCTACACTTTTTCCTGAAGTGTGCACTTGTCCACATGGTGGTCCTCTGTAGCTCAGTTGGTAGAGTATAGTGCACACAACTTTAAATTGGAGATAGCCTTAATGGTGCTGCCCGTGCTGTCATAGACTCCATAATGGCACAGATACAAAGATATATATCTCTATGGTGTCAATTGTTTCGGTTGTGATCGTTTCGGTTTGGATCATTTTTGACTGATTTTGGACTTTAAAGAGGTCCCATAGCTAACATATCTTTCATTTGGACAGATGTACATCCCAGCAAACATATACTTTAGTCCCAAAACCATACTTTACATATTTCCAACTTGCTCACAAATTCTCTCCAAAATGCTTGCAGTCAGACTACTGTGGCCATAGTGGAGAGGGGTGCAATCCCATCACCTGATATGTGTAGGGTTTTAAGGGACATTCATTCTAAACTCTTTTAAAGTGTGTTTCTGTAGTGACATCAAAAGTGGGGACAGCATTTTTCAGAGAAAGATTTTTAAAAACTAAACCACAGGAGCCTGCTGAGGAGAGAACTGCTCATAATAATGGCCAGAACTGAGCAAATTTAATGGCATCAAACACCTGGAAACCATGTGTTTGATACCATTCCACCTTATCCGCTCCAGTCATTAACACAAGCCCACTCTCCCCAATTAAGGTGCCACCAACTTCAGGTGAAATAAACAAAAATAATTATTAGATCAGTATCTTTCGATGTAATAATAGAACAACTCAATATGTTCTATTGAAATAATAGTGTTAAAAAATAATAATCATGAATTGCTTAATTTTCAAACATGAAGTTTAGGAGTCAGGGTTTGGGACAGCCACCTCTCAATAGATATAGGTGTATAAACAATGAATTTATACTATATCTGTCACGTTCCTGACCGGTTTTCTGTTATTTTGTATGTGTCAGTCGGTCAGGGCGTGAGTTTGGGTGGGCAGTCTATGTTATGTGTTTCTATGTTGGTAAAGGGTGACCTGATATGGTTCTCAATTAGAGGCAGGTGGTTTTCATTTCCTCTGATTGAGAGCCATATTAAGGTAGGTGTTTTCACATTGATTGTTGTGGGTGGTTGTCTCCTGTGTCTGTGTTTGTCGCGCCGCACGGGACTGTCTCGGTTTGTTTGTACGTTTGTTCTTTTGTGTAGTCTGGTTTTCCTGTTCGTGCGTTCTTCGTTACATGTAAGTTCTTACGTTCAGGTCAGTCTACATTCGTTTTGTTATTTTGTTTAGTATCAAGTATAGTTCGTTTTTTTGTCTTGTTTAAATAAATCATGTCAAGTTACAACGCTGCGTTTTGGTTGAATCCCTGCTCCTCCTCTTCGGATGAAAATTCCGTTACAATATCAGTTGAACAATATGTTTGTTATTGCCGATGTTTGGATACTTTTTTGGGGTGGGACAGCAATTCACACCACTTCTGTAGAATCACTCATATAGGGAATAGGGTGCCATTTTGAGCCTTGGTAAAAAAAACTAGTGCCATTTTGGATGTTTAGACTCGATAGTATGTTGTAATATATTATTTCCCAGAACTGTTCTCCCATCACAGAATACACACCTGGAGGGTCAATCGTTATGATCAGTCTGTCTCTGAATGAGTCATAGCTCCGTTTGTTAATCACTGTGATCTGAAATGGAAAGAGAAACAGTGAGATGTTAAAGGATGGCCGGGATGTCTTAACACCCTGGCCCTCCTACAATCTAAGCTTGATGCCCTCAATCTTACACAAATGATCAATGAATCTACCAGGTACAACCTCAAATCCGTAAACACAGGCACCCTCATAGATATCATCCTAACCAACCTGCCCTCCAAATACACCTCTGTTGTCTTCAACCAGGATCTCAGAGATCACTGCCTCATTGCCTGCGTCCGTAATGGGTCTGCGGTCAAACGACCACCCTTCATCACTGTCAAACGCTCCCTAAAACACTTCAGCGAGCAGGCCTTTCTAATTGACTTGGCCCGGGTATCCTGGAAGGATATTGACCTCACTCACTCAGTAGAAGATGCCTAGTTATTATTTAAAAGTGCTTTCCTCACAATCTTAAATAAGCATGCCCCAATCAAAACATTTAGAACCAGGAACAGATATAGCCTGTTGTTCACTCCAGACCTGACTACCCTCGACCAGCACAAAAACATCCTGTGACGTACGGCATTAGCATCGAATTGCCCCCGCAATATGCAACTTTTCAGGGAAGTTAGGAACCAGTATACATAGGCAGTTAGGAAAGCAAAGGCTAGCTTTTTCAAACAGAAATGTGCATCCTGCAGCACAAACTCCAAAATGTTCTGGGACACTGTAAAGTCCATGGAGAATAAGAGCACCTCCTCCAAGCTGCCCACTGCACTGAGGCTAGGAAACACTGTCACCACCGATAAATCCACAATAATTGATCATTTCAATAAGTATTTTTCTACGGCTGGCCATGCTTTCCATCTGGCTACCCCTACCCTGGTCAACAGCCCTGCGCTCCCCACAGCAACTCGCCCAAACCTCCCCCATTTCTCCTTCACCCAAATCCAGATAGCTGCTGTTCTGAAAGAGCTGCAAAATCTGGACCCCTACAAATCAGTAGGGCTAGACAATCTGGACCCTCTCTTTCTAAAATGATCTGCCGAAATTGTTGCAACCCCCATTACTAGCCTGTTCAACCTCTCTTTCGTATCGTCTGAGATCCTCAAAGATTGGAAAGCTGCCGCGGTCATCCCCCTCTTCAAAGGGGGAGACACTCTAGACAGAACTGCTACAGACCTATATCTATCCTACCCTGCCTTTCTGTCGAAAGCCAAGTTAACTAACAGATCACCGACCATTTCAAATCCCACCGTACCTTCTCCGCTGTGCAATCTGGTTTCCAAGCTGGTCATGGGTGTACCTCAGCCACGCTCAAGGTCCTAAACATCATAACCGCCATCGATAAGAGACAATACTGTGCAGCTGTATTCATCGACCTGGCCAAGGCTTTCGACTCTGTCAATCACCACATTCTTATCGGCAGACTCAACAGCCTTTGTTTCTCAAATGACTACCTCGCCTGGTTCACCAACTACTTCTCAGATAGAGTTCACTGTGTCAAATCGGAGGGCCTGTTGTCCGGACCTCTGGCAGCCTCTATGGGGGTGCCACAGGGTTCAATTCTTGGGCCGACTCTTTTCTCTGTATACATCAATGATGTCGCTCTTGCTGCTGGTGATTCTCTGATTCACCTCTACGCAGACAACACCATTCTGTGTACTTCTGGCCCTTCTTTGGACACTGTGTTAACTAACCTCCAGATGAGCTTAAATGCCATTCAAATCTCCTTCCATTGCCTCCAACTGCTCTTAAATGCAAGTAAAACTAAATGCATGCTCTTCAACTGATCGATGCCCGCACCTACCCGCCCGTCCAGCATCACTACTCTGGACGGTTCTGACTTAGAATACAAATACCTAGGTGTCTGGTTAGACTGTAAACACTCCTTCCAGACTCACATTAAGCATCTCCAATCCAAAATCAAATCTAGAATCGGCTTCCTATTTCGCAACAAAGCATCCTTCACTCATGCTGCCAAACATACCCTCGCAAAAACATACCCTACTTTGCAACCCAGTATCTCTACTTGCACATTCATCTTTTGCACATCTATCACTCCACTGTTTAAGTTGCTAAATTGTAATTATTCGCCACATTGACTGTATGTTTTCTTATTCCATGTGTAACTCTGTGTTGTTGTTTGTGTCGCACTGCATTGCTTTATCTTGGCCAGGTTGCAGTTGTAAATGAAAACTTGTCCTCAACTAGCCTACCTGGTTAAATAAAAAATATCTTATCCTTAGACCATTACAAGCTACATACTGTGCCCAGAAATATCCTTCACATTCATGCTTCAAATATGTTTAACATTTTTCAATGCAAAATCATACATATTTCAACCGAGAGAAGTTATAAACTAGATCCTCATGACAGTGTGACTGTATCCCAAATGGTACTCTTATCCCCAACCTGGTTCTGGTCAAAAGTAGTGCACTATGTAGGGAATAGGGTGCTATTTGGGACGCAATCTGTGTGTATCTCAGAGCACCCCTATTTGATGAGTCTGCTCTGTGTACCTCTATCATACTCTTTCCCTGGGCCAGTGGGGTGCCGTAGAGGAAGCCGTTATCATAGTGGTGCCTCTGGGTAAATCGAAGCCAGCCAGGCAGGTCCGGGAAGGACTGCATATTGCACTTAAACAGCATGGGATCATTGTAGACCCGCCCTGCTTTTCAGAATGGGAGAGTGGGAGAGAAGAGAGACGCATTATGGTTGTTGGTTGTATATCATTTCAACCTTACCGACACCTACCTGATGATACCCGCTGGTTTGTTGTATGAATGTCAGTTGGGACATAACAATACATGTATTAAAGCTTTAAGTGTAAAAATATGAAGAAATTACAATAAACAACCAACATTTATATCTATTCATTGGGAAGGCTTTACATTGTTAGATTATTGCTATTAGTAACCACAAGCTTCAACCCACTGGGCACGAACTAGTTAAATCAATGTTGTTTCAACTTAATTTGTCAAAATATTGTGACGTGTCAATTTACGTGGAAAATACATTAGATTTTTTTTAAAGTTATCAACTGTTGTTTTGAGTTTCAAATTTCAACCACAGGATTATGTCATCATGGTAATCATTTTTTAAAATAGACAAACCTTGTATAAAATATGTTGAATTTGTACCTTTGAAACCATGTCAGATCTTCAACTTAATATCCACTATAAGAATACAATAGGCTGGACAGCACCTCCTACTGGAGAGTTGATATATCTACAGTTATCCCTCCAGTCTCACATCCAGGGTTTTAACAACGCCCAGCCCTGCTTAGCTTTGATCTTTTTCAATGGCTGTCACCAATGTGCTATCATGGGAACAATTGTTGAAAAATATCCACTTAATAGATTCACTGTTGCTATCGAAGTCATTCCTAAGTGTAGGTTCAACAGAGCAAATGAAATGAAACCAAACCTTATCAGTCGTATATCATCAAAGATGCTATTTAGGCCTATATCATTTGGGAAGTCATCAACAGCTGTTATTTAAATTCAGCCCAGGATTCAACTAAAAATAGACAATACATATAGGCCTAGGGTTTCAAGCTTTGGTTGATTTCAAATGGAATCTACATGTTAATAATAAATACGTTGGATTCAAGTCTCCATCTCAACCAAAAATAAAAGTGAAATAATAGGATTAGATCAAATCAAGTTATATTTAAAGTATATGTAAAGTTTGATTTGATTTAGTCCTATTCTTTCATTTGTAGACAAACTGGAATTAAAACCAGTCTCAGTGGCACAGATGGAGCATTCCAAGTAGAAGATACATCTCCTTTAAAACTTGATATTTGTTTGTGTTGACAACCAAACACAGTTTAATATAACTTTTGCAATACAGTAAATAGTTTTTTAACTTCTCGACAAGTTAACAAATTATTTTCTGGATTCAGGTCTCCATCTCATCCAAAAATAAAAGTTAAAGAATAGGATTAAGCCAGTGGCTCAGATGGAACTATCCAAGCAGTAGATACATCTCTTTTAAATGTTGATGTTTGGTTATGTTGTCAACCAAACACAATTCAATATTACCTTTGGAAGACAGTAAATACCCAAATGTTAAGGCTATCTTACAAACTAATGTAACAGTATATATCCAACCTTCAAATAAGTAACACAGCCATGGACACATTATGAGGATACAGTAACAGTAAATGTCTTCTTATGTTCAGGGTCACAGGTCTGTGGAAATCTTCACAATTGCTCTATTAATCTGCACAGAATCTCAAACAGAATTGATCATTTATACCATACTTGAATGTAATCTCAACTAACTGTAATCCAAGTAATTTGATTGTGCTATTAGATCAAGCACAGTGAAAACACATTAAGCTTGTTGTATTAAATAAACTAAATACCTGACATTGTATTCCTATTTGAACTTTAGTGTGCCTTTAAATGGTTGAAAGCACAATGATAACACAATTAGGTGACAATTAACCAAGAATATGACATTTTTTTTCATTGGAATTTGGTTGTGCTTTTAGATGGTTGAAAACATAATAACACATTGGAATTCAACAAACTTTTGGCAGTCTTTTTGAGTGGGTGAAGATAGGTTGGAATCTCATTGATTAATGTACATGTATCTACCAAATATTACCCACGTTGAAATGACGTGGTGTGCCCAGTGGAAAGTTAAACTGTACACTAAGAGGTGACTTACTGAAATCTCAGCCTTACCATAGTGTTTCAGGAAGGGTTCAAATTCATTCTGGAAGGTCTCTCTCTGCAGCTCGAACACAAACAGCTGTCCCACAGGGGTATAAGCCTTGATGTCTGCCTTGACCACCAGTACACTGGTCACACACACTGCGTACATGTAGATAGGAGCACAAGTACCAAAGGATATCACTATTGGATATGGCAAAGTTACATGAGGTTACAAATAACATGAAACTTGGACACTGAACTGATTTGCACTTAAACACCATGTCCACACCACTACGCAGCATAGCTGTTAAAACTATATTTTCTGTCATTTCACATGATGTCATATAACTTCAAAATTGTATATATACTGGCAGCACAATATGACTCCTCTTGTCAGACACCTACTATATTTAATCACTGGTAAGTTCTCTAAAATATCCATCATAAAACACAAATTATATTAGCTATAGAAGAAGTGATCTTTGTCAATAATAAAACCGCTTGTCAATGTTGTCATATTCACTATTATAAAGTAACAAATACTTAACCTTGCCTATTAAAATAAATCTCCAGCCTGTCCAGTCTGCCATCTTGTTTTGAGCTGTGATTGACAGGGCCAAGAGGAGAGGAGGGCTAAGTCACTCCCAGTCAGCCAGGCTCTTCAGGGCTATTTCTGACCCACACACTATACAGTAATAACTTCCTAAAGTGTGTGTGTGAGTACATGTGTGTGTGTGTTTGTCTGTCTGAATGTGTGTGTGTGTGTGTGTGTGTGTGTGTGTGTGTGTGTGTGTGTGTGTGTGTGTGTGTGTGTGTGTGTGTGTGTGTGTGTGTGTGTGTGTGTGTGTGCCTGCATGTCTGTAGGTTTGAGGTATAATAAAAATACTAGCCGTGTAGTCTGCCTTCCCTGTCTAACTGTGTCACGTTGACACCTTCCCCTAGTCTTCCACCCCTCCTATACAATGGTAGAAAAAACTATACTGAACAATAATATAAACGCAACATACAACAATTTGATTGATTTTACTGAGTTCAAGTTCATAAGAAAAAAACAACCAAAAAAAAAAAAAAGCATTAGCCCCTAATCTATGGATTTCACATGACTGTTGGTCACAGACACACAAAAAATGGGCCTCACAATGGGCCTCAGGAACTCGTCACGGTATCTCTGTGCATTCAAATTGCCATCAATAAAATATAATTGTGTTCATTGTTGAACACAATTGACATCAGCAAACCACTTGCCCACACGACACAATACACACGGTTTGCGGTTGTGAGGTTGGTTGGACGTACTGTAAAATTCTCTAAAACGAAGTTGGAGGCGGCTTATGGTTGAGAAGTTATCATTAAATTCTCTGGCAACAGTTCTGGTGGACAGTCTTGCAGTCAACATGCCAATGGCACGCTCCTTCACAACTTGAGACATCTGTGGCATTGTGTTGTGTGACAAAACTGCACCTTTTATTGTCCCCAGCACAAGGTGCACGTGTGTAATGATCATGCTGTTTAATCAGCTTCTTGATATGCCGCACCTGTCAGGTGGATGGATTATCTTGGAAAAGGAAAAATGCTCACTATCAGGGATGTAAACAAATTTGTGCACAAAATTTGAGAGAAATAAGCTTTTTGTGCATATGGAAAATGTCTGGGATCTTTTTATTCAGTTCATGAAACATCGGACCAACACTTTACATGTTGCGTTTATATTTTTGTTCAGTAAAGATTGCCATTCATCATATTCAAACAATCCTCCTAATTATCTGGCAATTGTGATTCCACAAAATATGTGGGGAGAAAATTAACAAAAAAATAAAACAAATAAAAGCTATGAAATAGATTACTGTCACTCTACTGTTTAATTTCTACTACTGAAACACCCCTTAAAATGTATCTTCTATGTTCTCTAAAAATGTAACTGCTGGTTGATGGGCCATTCTATATTATTCACACTGATATCACTGACTTTCCAGTGGCTTTCGTGAATTAAATCAAATATGTAGCTATGCTACTATATCTAGCCTACACCTTAGGCTATGTAATCTTAAACTATATCACGGATCATTAAAAAAAGTAGACTAGGTTAGCCTTATGCTGCATTGAAAATGCAGCTATGTACTGTATGCGTCAGGGTGTGTGCACAACATGGCCTATCTCAATGGGAGTTCTGCTTCTTGGTTCCATCTGTTGTAAATTCGAATAAAAATACATTAATGGTCATTATGTTAACCGTTATCTGCCTATATATTCTGAGATAGCTCATTTACAGTCTATTCGTAGCTAGGGAAAACGCATTGGACTGGCACAGTATGGAGCGCATTATCTAGATGCAGACTAAGAGGCATAGTCTACTCTACGCCCTCACAATAATGTAGGATATCACCGACTACTGCTAAAACATTGTATAACATATTGCCATCAAACGTGTAGGCTAGACAGGCACTAGTGAATGCAGGAAGCGACGATATAAAAAGGATACATCATCATTGGACACAGTAATCTGATGCGTGCTGGTTTGGATTTCTTCAGGGTCCTAAAGTGCCCAAAATATTCAGTGTAAAGAAGATTTCTGTTTATTTGACTCGTCTACTTGATATCATAATTGTAATTATATAGAACTCGTGTATGGAGTAGACCTTCACATATATTGATTATCACTAGGCTAATATTCAAGGACTAAAAACGTAGAGTGAACGCGAACGGTGCTATGACCCAGTTTCGTCCCATCCTCAGTAGCAGTCTGCTTTTACGCGAGCGAGGAGGACCCAGAGACAGAAATCAGCAGTTCAGAAAATCAAGAGATCAAAATGATGATGATGCTGCTGCTCTTGAAAAGGGATTAAACTGAATAAATCTGTCGTCAGTGGAAAATCCAGCGTTCTTTGGGTTACTGTTCTAGTTTTCTGCAGTGCTGTTTTTGTAACCAGGGCATTTTCTCCAGGTTTTTCGTCAGGTTGGTGGTTTAATTACTAGCGAGTTCGACTAATGAATGCATCGTTTTTCACTTTCCTCCATTCCATAGGATTGGGATACTGGATGCATGCGGCCTAAAACAATAACCTTAGTTTTTTATTCTCCTGCTATTCAGTTCTAGTCGGCACGTAGCTTCACCGTCTCCCCAACTGAATTGACTGTTGGTGAGAACGGACCGATTTGTGCTGACAACCGAGGAAGAGAAAGGGAGAGATGCCGTTGCTGAGCAGCCGTTGTGAAGCTTGACTGATCATGATGAAGACCGATACCTCATCTTCCAAGAGCACCGGCTCTGGTTCGACGCTGAGGAGCCCATCCCCGCACCGGAACGCATACGAGGCGGGGATACAGGCGCTGAAGCCTGTGAAGGACAATGCTGCAAATGGCGATTATATGCAGGAAGGCCCCCGCGGCCGCCGGAGCTACGGCTCCAACGTGCACCGTATCAAGAACATGTTTCAGCAGATGCAAGGCCCAGGGAGCACATCTCCCGGCGGGGAGGGGGAGGGAGGGGAGGACCTGGAGAAGACTACTGAGAGAGTGCGTCTCTCCCTCCCCAGAGCCGGTAGCCTGAATGAGAATGTGGACCACAGCGCCTTGCTGAAGCTGGGATCCACTGTCTCAGAGCGGGTTAACCGGTTCAACCCCAATGCCAAAGAAGAGAACGGGCAGGCTCCCCTAGCCTCATCACCCAGCTACTCAAAGCTGCAAGAGACACGGAAGATCTTTGAACAACAGCAGGCGGCACAGCAGCTGGAGCGGGAGAAGCAGGCCGCTGCCACCAACCGGGTCCTGCTGAAGACAGAGCGGACCTCTGGCCTGGGCTTCCATGATGGCAGGCTGGACGTGGTGGCCCGGTTCAACGGCAGCACAGAATCCCTGGACAGCCTGGACACCACCGAGGCCGTGTCCCCCACCGTCTCCCAGCTCAGTGCTGTTTTCGAGCGGGCCTCTGAGCTCCGCAACAACCTGCACCGCCTCTCCTCCACCCCTCCACTGCCCTCCCGGGGGGTCAGCACCAAGGTGGGGGTGCAGCTCAACTCCAAAATCATCTCCAAGAGGGCGAACCGTGCTTCTGCCCTCCCAACAGCCAGCCAGGAGGAGGAGGGTGGTGGGGGGCGCAGCCAGAGGGACCTGGATGGGCCTCCCAGAAGCCTCAGGGCTAAGGCTGCCCCCTCATCCTCCGATGGCCTGAACGGAGGGCAGAATGGAGGCCACAGTGGTCCGACACTCCCCGAGCCCAAAGAGGGCCGGGATAAGACTGGAACCCAGGCCAAAGCTGAAGGCCAGTCTGAGGATCACTCTAGTGACCAGGAGCCCAGCAGCACATTAGTGAAAGCTGACATCCACCACATCTCTCTTGAGAATGGGGAGAACAGTACAGAGAGCGAGGCCCAGGTGAGGGAGACCTCTCCCAAGGGCACTAGCAGTGAGAGAGGGAGGCAGGGTGGAGATGGAGTGATGGGCCAGGGGGGTACAGCGGAGGAGGGGGAAGAGAGAACTGTAAAGGATCAGTCAGGGGGAGAACAGGTGGATATCAGAACATACAGCGCAGTGGGGGAGGACTCTGGAGGGAGCCAGCGGGATGAGGAAGAGGAGGATGAAGATGAGCCGTATGAGCCTGAGTCCAGCTGTCATGAGAAACCTGGGCTGCCTGAAGAGGAGGACCCTCCCCCCAGCCGGAAGATCTGCTTCAGCACGGGACCTATCAAGGTGAGCTCACACACTAATAGAATATACATGGTCACGTACACACCATTGCACTGCATTCAGTTATATTTACACGTCACAGGCTTCCATATTTACAACCAGTCCTTTTGTAGTAGTGTTTGACTTGGACACTACCACGGATTTCCTTCACGCCATACATGACTATATGCTTAGTCATTTCCCCCCTTGCCTCCTCTCCCCCTTGCCCCCTCCCTCTGTGCCAGTAGCCTTGTTCCCAGCCAGTTGCCACTGCCTGCCTGCATTCCCACTGTGCAGCTGACATGGCCCTGAAAGAACCAGTCTGTAGATCCTTATCTGAAATGCAGTGGGAGCTAGCGGTAGCTCCCTCTCTGTCTCTGTGGCTCTCTCTCTGTGGCTCTCTCTCTGTAGCTCTCTCTCTCTAGCTCTCTCTCTCTGTAGCTCTCTCTCTCTCTGTAGCTCTCTCTCTGTCTCTGTGGCTCTCTCTCTGTAGCTCTCTCTCTCTCTCTCTCTCTCTCTGTAGCTCTCTCTCTCTCTGTAGCTCTCTCTCTCTCTCTCTCTCTCTAGCTCTCTCTCTCTCTCTCTCTTTCTCTCTCTGTAGCTCTCTCTCTCTCTGTAGCTCTCTGTAGCTCTCTCTCTCTGTAGCTCTCTCTGTAGCGCTCTCTCTCTGTTGCTCTCTCTCTGTAGATCTCTGTAGCGCTCACTCTGTTGTTCTCTCTCTCTCTGTAGCTCTCGCTCTCTTCTCTGTAGCTCTCTCTGTAGCTCCCTCTAAAATGCTTTCTGTCTCTCAGTAGGTCTCTCTTTCTCTGTGTCTGTAAATAATTGTTAGGGAGGAACAAAGAGGCAGAATAATTAGCGTAGCTGCTTATTGTGTGTTGGGATATTCTGACTGGCTATACTTGTAAAAGGTCAACAGCAGTGCAGTGGTTGGTTATATATGGATGGCGGTAATGCACCTAAAAAGAGTACACTGCCATTCAAATCCAAAGAAGTAGAACGGTTGAGTTATGTTAGTGGTTGGTTCATTCCCATGTGCTTTAGTAAGTTACAGTACTTTGCTACATGAGGAAGAAGTAATATTGATGATTTCTCTCAGCATTATAATCCTGATATGGCTGTAGCCTCCTTTTTCCAGACTTAGCATATTTACTTGCCTGCTTATGGGCCATATACTGGAGATGGCTTCCCATTTTATTCAAACTCGTTAGGTAGGTTTATGCTACCAGAACACCGATCCCAATGGGCAATCCACAACAGTTATCTGGATTTCACAGAGAAGTGAACATTCACACATTTGCAATGCATTTTCTACAAACCGATATGGATATTGAATAAAAAATGAAACTGATATTGATTTTCCGTATCGTTGCCCATCACAAATGATTCTAGACATAGATGTATGTTATTGTAGACACTGTAATAAGCTGGAGGCTACATCCATGTCAGGGCTAGGAGGGGAGAAGTTGATTCAGTGTCTCTACTGACTGGGAAGTGTAATGATCCAAGAAGCAGTGTACGATTCTCTGCTCCCCCAGCTCAGTCTCACTGCTCTGTCATGAGTTGTGTCCCAAATGGTAGCCTATTCCCTATATAGCACACTACTTTTGACCAGGGCCCACTGTAGGGAATGAGCTCTGGTCAAAAGTAGTGCCTCATGCAGTGCAGGAGTACTCAAATAATATTAGAGAAGGTCCGGTCAGTAAAATGTCCTAGGTGGTAAAGGTCCAGATGGATATTGTCATTTATCAGCATAGTAACAAACCCCACCTTGCAACCCATGTGACCCCAAACTGTTAACACTCCTCTTGTTGGCGGAGAGAAAATGTTGCTGTTTTAAAGCTGAGTTCCTGCAATTCTACGCATTTTTCCATGCCTTATTTGTGTTTATATGATACCAGGGGTCAAAGCCCGACTGAGCCACACCCCCCCAAATAATATTATTATTTTATTTACATGTTGTAGTCGGGACCCGCAGTCTGTATTGACCCAGTTCTAGGTCCGGATCCAGACTCTGGTCCGCCAGTTGAGTATGGGAGATGTAGGGAATGGTCGTTGGTCAAAGTAGTCCACTATGTATGTATCTCCCTCACTAGCTTTACACACCAGCTGTCAGAGCAGCTCACAGATTACTGCACCTGTACATAGCCCATCTATAATTTAGCCCAAACAACTATCTCTTCCCCTACTGTATTTATGTATTTATTTTGCTCATTTGCACCCCATTATTTCTATTTTTACTTTGCACATTCTTCCACTGCAAATCTACCATTCCAGTGTTTTACTTGCTATATTGTATTTACTTCGCCCCCATGGCCTTTTTTTGCCTTTACCTCCCTTATCTCACCTCATTTGCTCACATTGTATACAGACTTATTTTTCTACTGTATTATTGACTGTATGTTTGTTTTACTCTATGTGTAACTCTGTGTTGTTGTATGTGTCGAACTGCTTTGCTTTATCTTGGCCAGGTCGCAATTGTAAATGAGAACTTGTTCTCAACTTGTCTACCTGGTTAAATAAAGGTTAAATAAAAAAAAATATTTAAAAAATGTAGAGAATAGGGTGCCATTTGGTATGTAGCCCTGTTCTCTGCTACCCCAGTTCAGTCTCACTGCCCTGAGTTCTCCAGCATTAACATGGAGAGAGAGAAGCCCTAGCTCTGCCAAGTCAAGTGTGCGTTGATACTATTAAGTCCCACACTCACACATGCAGCGCCAGCTCAAGCAGCTACTGAAACAGCTCTTGCAGCTATCATGACCATCCATATTGAAGTTCTCTCTCTCTCTCGAACAGCGTCATGCATCGTCAAATTATGTTTGACCAATGAAGCAACTGAATCAATGTTGTTTCCATGTCATTTCACTGAAATGACGTTGAACCAAAGTGGAATAGACGTTGAATTGATATCTGTGCCCAGTGGGTAGGCTATTTCATAAGATATGTTATATTTCAACCAGTTATGATAACCCATCATTCCAGATCACTTCAGTAGAAGAAGTTGTGACCCTATGAGAGTATCAAAAAGAGAAAACTGTGACTTCCTGTAATGTAATGTTTTACATTGGCTCGCCATCTGCGTGGTGTGACAATGCAGCAACAGCTCATTAGACCTAACAGAGAGCAGAGTGGGTCGGTCTGTGCTGTGGGCTTGTACCCAACAGCAATAACAATAATCTATTGCATTTCTGTAGCGCTTTTTATAACAGAAATAACACTCAAAGCGCTTTGTGGCTGACTGTCTCCCTGTCTTTTTGATATGTTCAAGTAGAGCTCGGAAAGTAAACCGAAAATTATAGACACCAATCATCTTATCGCAGGCATTTTGCTGATATCGTTCGTTACAATATATTACAGAAATGTGAAGTTTTAAACAAAATTTGTTTGCTAATTTGGGTGAAAGTTAAACTGTGCTGCAGATGAAGGTTAGAACTTGTCATTCTATTTATTGTTATCGCATCAATTCAAGCAATTTTATCTCAATATGGATTTTTGTCCATATCGCCAAGCTCTATGTTCAAGAAATCTCAAAGCGCTTTGTGGCTGACCGTCACAGTCTTTTTGATATGTTCAGTCTAGTACTACTGTACCCAACAGTGGCTGTCCTCTGAAACAAACCCTCCCATCACACTGACATAGTCCTTCACTCTGTATCAGAGTCTCTTTTGTTATTTAGATTGATATGGGTACAGTGGGAATGCATGGGAGTCAGAGGGAGGACAAATTGAAGGCCCTTTATTTGGTGGCTAAAATGTCATGGTTTAATGACTGCCAGGACTTTGGTCAAACAGTATTGTCACTAGCTTTTTTGTTGTTGCTGAATGTCTCTGTGTGTGTATTTTTCTTCTGTGTGTTTCGTTCGCTGTTTCTACTGCTATCTCACTGTCTCTCTATCTCTGTGTGTCTTTCTCTATCTCACTGTCTCTCTATCTCTGTGTGTCTTTCTCTGTCTCGCTGTCTTTCTCTATCTCACTGTCTCTCTATCTCACTGTCTCTATCTCTGTGTGTCTTTCTCTGTCTCGCTGTCTTTCTCTATCTCACTGTTAAATGTAATGTAAATGTAATGTAAATGTCTCTATCTCTGTGTGTCTTTCTCTGTCTCGCTGTCTTTCTCTCCCTCGGTGGTACAGGAAGTACCCGTGCTTGGCCATTTTTTTTGGTGACTATTTCCCCCTCATCGTATCTGCGCTCTCTCTCTCTCACCCAGACGCCCACACATAGGAGTTGTTGTGGTGACAGCCACTGGGGTCTGTGTCAAATGTATTTCTTTTTTTCTCTTCTCAAACTGGCACAAACAGCATCGCTGGGGTAAAGTTCAGTTCACACTACTGGCTTTGTTCACTCTAACACCCTCCTTTCTCTCACTCACTCTCTTTTTTTTCTTTCCATCTGTCACCATTCTCCTCTTGTTTTATGATAAGTTGATGAAAATAGCAGCATTGTAATTACCACAGATAGGCCTCTCCTTTGGGGCTGTCTGCTTGTTGTAAACACAGGAACCTGCTCCCCCTGTTCCTCACTTCTTATTTGTTTTGTTGTCCTTACTCTATATTTCCTGTTTTACATCACTGTATTTCATAACTGTTCTCTCCTATTCTCCTGGTACAAGATGCTTTGAATTATTGATCCTAATGTTGATTGGAGCGATTTTAATGTGTGTGTGTATGTATATTATATATATATCATTTTTTTATAATCTCCTTTGAATTTGTACCATGTGTGTAGAAAAAACTATCTGCAACATACACTCTTTCAACCAGGAACAGAATTCCCATTTGTCCCTCTTCAACTATCTTTCCACCTCTGTCCATTCTTCACCAATCCCCTCTCTGATTAATATTTACAGCCTACACAGTGGCATCCCATAATAGTCGGAGCTAGCTCCAGTCATGAATACACATTTGATCGTTTTTTTTACACTGTCTGCAATTCAAACAAATAAAGAATACAAAAATTGTCTTTGATGTGATTATAGCCCAGTAGACTTTGTTGACTAGATATTGAAATGGGTTGAAAACTTATTTAGCAGGTATGTTTGCAAGCGTTAGTAAAATTGAGGCTTTTTACTTGGACCACAAGGGAAGCCAGAGAGATGTAATGCATCACATTGTGGCCAGGTATGATCAAACAGGTTCACTGGTAAGGGACAATTGGCCAGTCATCTCACACACTGTCTACCAAGTGAATCTATTGGCCAGTCATCTCACACACTGTCTACCAAGTGAATCTATTGGCCAGTCATCTCACACACTGTCTACCAAGTGAATCTATTGGCCAGTCATCTCACACACTGTCTACCAAGTGAATCTATTGGCCAGTCATCTCACACACTGTCTACCAAGTGAATCTATTGGCCAGTCATCTCACACACTGTCTACCAAGTGAATCTATTGGCCAGTCATCTCACACACTGTCTACCAAGTGAATCTATTGGCCAGTCATCTCACACACTGTCTACCAAGTGAATCTATTGGCCAGTCATCTCACACACTGTCTACCAAGTGAATCTATTGGCCAGTCATCTCACACACTGTCTACCAAGTGAATCTATTGGCCAGTCATCTCACACACTGTCTACCAAGTGAATCTATTGGCCAGTCATCTCACACACTGTCTACCAAGTGAATCTATTGGCCAGTCATCTCACACACTGTCTACCAAGTGAATCTATTGGCCAGTCATCTCACACACTGTCTACCAAGTGAATCTATTGGCCAGTCATATCACACACTGTCTACCAAGTGAATCTATTGGCCAGTCATCTCACACACTGTCTACCAAGTGAATCTATTGGCCAGTCATCTCACACACTGTCTACCAAGTGAATCTATTGGCCAGTCATCTCACACACTGTCTACCAAGTGAATCTATTGGCCAGTCATCTCACACACTGTCTACCAAGTGAATCTATTGGCCAGTCATCTCACACACTGTCTACCAAGTGAATCTATTGGCCAGTCATCTCACACACTGTCTACCAAGTGAATCTATTGGCCAGTCACACATTGCCCATGAGAGGGGGATGGGGGACCAGACAGATTATCAGCAAGGTCATTCTGTCCCACTTTTTTTGGCTGGGCTGCACCGTATTATACAGTCTATGGGCTGCACCACCCAACTCAATGCACACCACAGTCCTGCTGCATGCAGCCTCTGTGCGGTTTCTGTATGTGAAGCTAGAGCTGTGGAGGTCATGACATTTTGTTAGCAGGTGATTGTCAAGCAAATAACTGCCGGTCTCATGCTAATTGACCGTTAACATTTAGCATCTCATGGCTTCCACGCATAGCCTACAAGCCACTGATGCAGACTTTTGGAACATCTACATTTTAAAAAGTATAATAAATCAATATAGCCTACACCATCACAATAAATCCATGTATTTATTTTAGACAAGTCTAAAGAAACATGACATGAAGAAAATGTAATATATTTCAGAAGAACAGAATAGCATACTCTGAGTTGTCCTTATGTTAGGTCCAGATCTGGCTATGCCATATGGCTGTGGGCTACACTAGTTCATTTAGCAGACAAGATTTGCTTAGAATTCCGTGGCATTATTTGATATTATTTATAGTATGAAGAATACAATTGAACATAAAATAGAAAGGATGTTTTCTCCAAATGAAATCTGAGGGAGTGCGCACATGCAGCTATTCTGTGTTGAGCGGTTAACTAGGGTACGTGGGACGGTAACGTCCCTCCTGACCAACATCCAGTGAAATTGCAGAGCGCGAAATCCAAAAATACTAATTTCAAATATTTAACATTCTTGAAAATATGTGTTATACATCAAAATAAAGCTTAACTTCTTGTTAATCCAGCCGCTGTGTCAGATTTCAAAAAGGCTTTACGGCGAAAGCAAACCATACGATTATCTGAGGACAGCGCCCCGCATACAAAAACATTAATCATATTTCAACCAGGCAGGTGCGACACAAAAGTCAGAAATAGCGATATAAAAAATGCCTTACCTTTTTATGATCTTATTCTGTTGGCACTCCAAAAGGTCCCAGTTACATCACAAATGGTCATTTTGTTCGATAATGTCCTTTATATCCATAAAAACTCAGTTAAACTGGCGCGCTTCAGTCAATAATCCACTCAGTTTCCCTCCATCAAAATGCATACGAAATGAATCCCAAACGTTACTAATAAACTTTTCCAAACAATTCAAACAACGTTTATAATCAAACCTTAGGTATCCTAATACGCAAATAAACGATACAATTTAAGACGGATAATAGTATGTTCATTACCGGAGATAAATATTAAAGAACATGCTTTCCTCCACGCGCCTGGAAACACTACTGCCAAAATGGGAGCCACCTAGAAAAACTACAATTTCTGGGTCATAAAAAAAAAAAAAACAGCTTGAAACTCTTTCTAAAGACTGTTGACATCTAGTGGAAGCCCTAGGAACTGCAATCTGGGAGTCTTGGCCTTATTAAAATACTAGCCATTGAAAATAGTGGTAAGCTGAATTTTTTTGGGGGGGATGGTTTGTCCTCGGGGTTTCGCCTGCCATATCAGTTCTGTTATACTCACATACATTATTTTAACAGTTTTTTTTACAAACGTTAGAGTGTTTTCTATCCAAATCTACCAATTATATGCATATCCTAGCTTCTGGGCCTGAGTAACAGGCAGTTTACTTTGGGCACGCTTTTCATCCGGATGTCAAAATACTGCCTCCTACCCCAGAGAGGTTAACAAAGAAATGGGTTCTCCTCTATTCTTAATTTAGAGATTCATGCAACTTTAGTTGTGATTCAAACATTGGGCTATATGTTTTGATTTTTAATATGTTCTAAGGCTGCATGATGCGACTAATGATGATTTGAGAAAAGTTGCATGAAAGGCATGCGCTCTGCTTTGTTTTTTTCACAGCCTGCACACACTTCATCAATCTCTCATTCAGAATTTGACAAGCTCTTGATAATGCCTAGAATTTCCCGGCGGCATCCCCCTAGTGTGACCATAACGCCCCCTAAACAAATCCATGCCTTTTGCGCCCAGTGGACGCTGTGCCCTTGGGCTGAATATAACAATTATAATTGCCTTCTTTCAGCTGCGTGTTCCGAAGCACCTCTCACTCACATGGTTCTCTCAGATATCTCAATTCTTATTAGCCAATACCCGTCACTTGATTGAGGTCTTCTCACAGGCATCTATCTCAGCTCCGAAGTAGCTACAAGTGAGGACAGACACATCGGGGCCGCAACTGCGCACGTCCTTCTTATCGAATTCCGAGGTGCATATTGAAGATGTTAGAAGGACTGTCCACCTATACTTTTCATCAGCCAACAAGATGAGTAGGCCTAACGAACAGCAAAAGCACTAGCCTACAAGAAATAATATTCCAAACATAGTCTGGGACCGTTGTGGGATGTGATAGATCCCAAATGAATACACTACTCATATCAAAAAAACTTTCAAAAGCAATGATGCTCATGCAACCGATCAAAACGTTTAGGTTAAAATGTTGATAAACTATTAGGCTATTTCTTCACATTATAAGCACAATAATCCGCAGACGGCAGTAGGCTATAAGTGCGAATGTTCCAAAATGCAATCAATTAGCGGGAAAACACCATTTTCATGTAATGCTTTATTATAAAGGTGCATTTTTATGGTGAAAATTATCTTCCCCAAACTGTATGCCAGTTCAGGCTCAACACCAGTTGCAAAGCGGATTAATGTGCTTAATTAAGAAGTTATTTGGCCATTTTAGTTGCGATTCAAACCTTATCAAAACATATAGGCCTACTGGCTAGGCTACATGAGGTGGGGGACTATGATTGGAAAAATTTGAAAAAAAGAGGCATGTGACATTTCTTGCCTTACTGCACACAAACTGGGCATCATTCACAAGTGATTAATATATCATTCAGCACTCCATTACTCTACTTCTTGATCAAATAGCCCTTACACAGCCTGGAGGTGTTGGGTCATTGTTCTGTTGAAAAACAAATGATAGTCTGACTAAGCGCAAACCAGATGAGATGGCGTATTGCTGCAGAATGCTGTGGTAGCCATGCTGGTTATGTGTGCCTTTTTTGAGTTGTAAATACATCACTGACAGTGTCACCAGCAAAGCACCATCACACCTCCTCCTCCATGCATCACGATGGGAACCACACATGCGGAGATCATCCGTTCACCTACTCTGCAGTTGGTACCAAAAATATCAAATTTGGACTCATCAGACCAAAGGACAGATTTCCACCAGTCTCATGTCCATTGCTCGCGTTTCTTGGCCCAAGCAAGTCTCTTCTTATTATTGGTGCCCTTTAGTAGTGGTTTCTTTGCAGAAATTCAACCATGAAGGCCTGATTCACACAGTCTCCTCTGAACAGTTGATGTTGAGATGCATCTGTTACTTGAGCATTTATTTGGGCTGCAATCTGAGGTGCAGTTAACTCTAATGAACGTATCCTCTGCAGCAGAGGTAACTCCGGGTCTTCCTTTCCTGTGGCGGTCCTCATGAGAGCTAGATTCATCGTAGCGCCTGATGGTTTTTACAACTGCACTTTCAAAGTTCTTGACATTTTCCACATTGACTGACCTTCATGTCTTAAAGTAATGATGGACTGTCATTTCTCTTTGTTTATTTGAGCTGTTCTTGCCATAATATGGACTTGGTCTTTTACCAAATAGGGCAATGTCCTGTATACCACCCCTACCTTGTCACAACACAACTGATTGGCTCAAATGCATTAAGAGGGAAAGAAATTCACTTTTAACAAGACACACCTGTTCATTGAAATGCATTCCAGGTGACTACCTCATGAAGCTGGTTGAGAGAATGGCAAGTTTATATGAAGCTGTCATCAAGGCAAAGGGTGGCTACTGTGAAGAATCTCAATATCAATATATTTTGATTTGTTATATTTTTGGGGGTTACTACATGATTCCATATGTATTATTTATTCGTTTTCATGTCTTCACTATTATTCAACAATGTAGAAAACAGTAAAAATAAAGAAAAACCCTGGAATGAGTAGGTGTGTCTAAACTTTTCACTGGTACTGTATATGCGGAGCTTATACATTTCCAGACCATTCAGATCTGCAAACATTGCCGAATTAGGGGGAAGGGGTGACGAACACATTGGAACTGACTGTGATTGTTTGTTGGAGGTATCCCTTCCTTATATTTAGCTTGTTTATGCAGTTTAATTAAGGTTCAATTGTCATCAGGAGACTTAGTGGGATTAGGTGTTTGTTGTAGTTACGTCTGCTTAATTCTCAGAGAGACGTTAAGTCTGTTATACGTGCTAAGATTGTTTGTGCGGTTTGATTAAGGTTTGATTGTCTTCAGGACAGTAAGTGGGAGATTGAGTGTTTTTTGTCGGTAGGCCCACCTGAGTGATTCTCGGAGGGACGTTAAGTCTCTGCTGAGCTTGTTGCTGCTGTGGTTTGATTAAGCTACAAGCCAGCTCTCGGAAACCAATTTATCACACATCTAGTGGGTTAATTGCAACAGATATCCGGTACATTGAAATGAAATGCTCTGAGACTGCAAGTAGCAGATAGACTGCCTGTTCTGAACTATGAATGAAGATGTTAATAGAACACATGAGACAACCAATCTCATCACTTTCCATCCCATAATTCTACTTTGGTAGTTGAAGAAAGCTCTGACCTAAAGTGCCATTTCAATGGGACATGGGGAGAATCTCGATTGCATTGCCTTGATTCCTCACGTCCACTCTCCTCATCTCCTTCTCAAAACCCATTGGATGAGAATGTCAGAGGGGAGGGATCTCTGACCTTTGCATCCAATAAGTTTTGAGGAGGCCAGGACAGAGGATGCAAAGGAATCAAGAAAATGCAATTGAGATTCTACCATGCATGGAGAGCAAATAGTTTACAGTGAAAACTAACATCTTGTAAAAAAGAAAATGTAATAGGAAGAGCGACTAAGAGTGTAATAAAAAAAGGTGTGGAACGCCCCAGTGATAATGTTAATAGGTTAGCAGCTGAGCTTGTGGAGAGACTGTGTGGAGAGGAACATGCTATTTCTGTTGTGAGAAACCAACTAAACTCACCCGTCAACACCACATCCACATAGCCTCTTGGGTTTAGGCCAGATTTTGATTTGTTTTTGGGGAAAGCAACAAAAGGAGGAACAGGGTAAACTGCTTTCTACTAGGACCGCGTTTCCCAAACCCGGTCCTCGGGAATCCTAGGGGTGCACATTTTAGTTTTTGCCCTAGCACTACACAGCTGATTCAAATAAATAATGATCATTTGAATCAGCTGTCTAGTGTTAGGACAAAAACGTGCATTCTTTAGGGGTCCTGAGTACAGAGTTCGGGAAACCTGGTACTAGGAGGATGTAACCAGTTGACCACAATGTTACCCAACCACATCCCTCCCAGCTAAGGGCTGTGTACCAAGTGGCATCCTATTCTCTAGTTCAGGGGTAGGCAACCCTGGGCCTGGAGTGCCGCAGGCACTTCGTGTTTTGGATTTAACTGACCTGGAAGACCAGGTATGTTGAATTTAGGCAATGTACACTGTGTTGATCAAATCCTCGAGTAATTAACCTAGTTTTGACACAATTGGCAGGAAATGCTCAATGTTTCAGGTAGTGAAGAGGAAACAAAGCTTCATTTGACCAGGGCCATAGGGACTAGGGTGCCATTTAGGGTGCAACCTAGGAGCCATTGTGGTAATTGTTGAAAAAATATATAATAGCATAAGGGCATGCCTCTATAAACCTCCCATAGTACCAACCTAGTCATTTGTGTGTTGCTGGGGTTTTTAATATGTGAAACATTCCAAGCGGTTTCCCTGTTTGGTTTCCTTGTTCTGACACAAACAGAAGGCGTTAGCTTAGTTTAGCTACTGGCTGCACACACAGCTTTTGTAGGGCGGTTGGTGGCAGAGAGGGTTGGAGGGAGGGTTGTTCCTGGCCATCTGTTAGCCACTGTGACCTATTATCTGTCACAACTGGAGCAGCAGCAGCATGTATCCTGCCCCAGCCCTCCCCCTGCCCTGCCCCAGCCTCCCCCTGCCCAGCCCCCCACCTTAATCCCAATGTTTGTCTCCTGAAAGGGGGAAAGGCTGGCAGGCAGGCTCATGTCGCTCATTGACTGCCACAATGCCACCTTATCTGCCCCGCCCAGCTCAGCCAGGGTTCATCGACTGTGTGTGTGTGTGCGTGCGTACATACAGTACAGAAGGGAGGGAGGGAAACAGGGAGGATATGAGAGCATCATGTAAGATGATCAGTGTCTGTCCTTTAGTGGGATACTCCCATATAAGGAAGAAGTAAATCTCTTGACTTTGGAAGGAGAAAGTGTTAGCTTTCTGTGTGTGTGTGCGCCATGTCAGTGTGTGTGTGTGTGTGTGCCATGTCAGTGTGTGTGTGTGTGTCTTTGCCTTGTCAGTCAGGCAGATGATGCAGCCCAGTCCAACACAGGCAGGTGGTACAGAGTACAGACACATCTGGATGTAGGGGACTTGTTTCCTTTGACACATGTTTTAATACTCTATACTGCCTGAACTGTAGTTGGTCTCTGGTCACAAGGCCTTGAAATGGGGTCAGGAAGGGCCACCAGCTGTGGTCATTAAACTCAAGGAGCGAATTGCCATTTGAGACAGTGGCTAAATCCCAAATTACACTCTACTCCCTATGTAGTGAACTACTTTTCAATTAAATTCAGATAACTTGATTTGTCCCCTTAAGGGCAATTCTATTAGCTCTATGGTGTTGCTTCAGACACAGAACAAAGGCACAGATACAATAAATAGACAAGAATAGGGCTCTGGTCGAAAGTAGTGCCCTATATAGGGAATAGGGTGTTATTTCGGATGTAGACAGTTAGAGAGCTTTGGGGGACCACTTTCAGTTGTTTTAACTGTTGATGTGCTAATGCCCTCAAACTCAAATCTGGACCTCCATGCCAGTTCCACTGCTTTCTTTCATTCTTCCCCTCTAACCTGGGACACCAGGTGGGGTGTAGTTAATTATCAGGTAGAACAGAATACCAGCAGTAGTACAGACTTTGTAGCGTAAGATTTGAAAACCCCATTCACACGAAGGCTAAACATATTTTCTGTCTGTTTATAATCCAAATGATCCTAATCTGCCTAGATACGAAGGTAACCTAAATCACACAACCTATTTAGACCATATGCCAAACCCATGCCATTGGTCTACACCAGTCAGAGGTTTACTGGTTTAGGTAGTCATTAACGTGCGTGTGTGTGTGCCTAAATGTGTAGCTCTGAGGTGGCATTTGCGTGGTCATAGGATGCGTGGTCAACAGTGTATGTACTGTACAATGGCTGCTTTGATGTAAGAGCTCTTCCGGGTGTTCAACTGCACAGACCTAGATACAGAAAATAGTCAATTTAGTCAGGTTGATTAAATCATAAGGGCAATGTCAAATCTGACAAGCACTTCACTGTGTGGTTGCTACGGAGACAGAAGCCATGTGATTTAGATGACACTGTACAAGCAAAGAGGTGTGTGTGTGTACTGACTACTCTGAGACAGGCACAAACAGATGACAAAAGGTAGCAAACATGAAGACCGTTGTAACCGAGAGGAGGAGGGTTATTCATTGGAGGGAAACGATTAAAGGATGAGAGGTTATATTGGGAACTGAGGGAGTGAGGAGAAGAAGCAAAAGAGGGAGATAAAAAAAAAAACTGGGAATGAGGAGTGAGAAAAGAGAAGAGGTAATTGGGGATGGAGAGAAGAGGGACGGAGAGAAAAAGAGGAGAGGAATGAGGGATACGAATGGGAGGGTGTAGAGTGAGATGGAAAGAGAAGAGAGGGTAAAGCACAGAGCAGGTCCTGTGTAGCTTAGTAGGAGAGTGGTTATGTGAGGTGCACATGTGACCTGAGTCTCCCTGGAAGACCAGAGAGAACAGTGGCCGAGAAAGAGAGGACACGTGTGTGTGTGTGTGTGTGTGTGTGTGGGGCAGCTGCAGTGGCCAGGACTGCATTAGAATGCTGAAGGTGCTTATGTATACTGTTATGGGCTAATTCCCAAATAGCTCCCTATATAGTGCACTACCCATAGGGCTCTGGTCAAAAGTAGTGCACTATGTAGGGAATATGGTGCCATTTGGGATGCAAGAATGCTGTTGGAGCTGGGCTAAAGTGGAAGCTCTGCTCTGAAATGGGTCACTATCTATTCTATGAGAGGGGCTTGGGTTTTATACCGGGGTTGATTTGAGGTCTTACCTGAATATAATAGCATTTTGGTAGTTGAAACAAGCTTTATCTGAGGCAAATTTGGTGATGGAAAGGGTTTGTGTCCATTTTTTTAGGTGAATGATGTGACAGTATATTACACTATGTGGTCACCCTTTTCACTGTGTCCCAACTCCATCCACCCTATCAGAACATAATGGAACTAAGGCCCTCTTCTAACACGGATAGAAACATCCTCATACTCAATGATAAACCCGCAACTACTGCTCAATCAGTAAATCTATCAACAACAAAAACATGTTTTTATAAAGCCGTTTACATCAGCAGTTGTCACAAAGTGCTTTACACATGTCCAGCCTAAGTAAAAACTATGTTTAAACAGTTTTGTAATAAGCTACTTTGTGTTCTCTTCATCTGTCAGGTGTTTGCCACCTACCCCAACGAGGACTATGACCGTCGGAATGAGGACGTGGACCCCATGGCTGCGTCTGCAGAGTATGAGCTGGAGAAGAGGGTGGAGAGGCTCCATCTGTTCCCCGTCGAGCTGGAGAAAGGTACACCTCAGCTCATTTACCCCATAACCTTAATGTGGCAATCTGCGATTCGAAAAACAACAAAGAACATTCCAGATTGCCCACTTAAGAAAACTCCTCTTCACAGTACTGTAAAGTGGAGTTGTAATCGCCATTCTCTTGAGACAATCCGAGATCAATCCCCTCACTCAATCAGCACGCATCTATCATCCCTACATCGGCCTTCCAGTTATCCCTTCTCCCAAGAGGGAATTCTGATTTAAAAAGCTATTATGAAACAAAAGAGCATTTCATTTTCATCATGGATTACGATGATTTTATTGTTTTCTCACTGTCTCACTGTCCTCAGATGGGGATGGGCTGGGTATCAGTATCATTGGGATGGGGGCGGGGGCAGACATGGGCCTGGAGAAACTGGGCATCTTTGTCAAGACGGTCACCGATGGAGGAGCGGCGCACCGGGATGGCAGGTACGTTACAAAATGGTGGCCTTCATCTACGGCTTTTCCATCTATACTCCTGACAGGCTTACCTGAACAGGTTCTGCATGATTTAATACATCTAAGAAGCAATGAAGCATGTGAGATGAGTCAAACTTGTATGTCTAGTAGTAGTATTCACATCTCTGTCTAGCTTGCTGTTTTTCATATGTTATATCCACAAATAGGTTTGGAATAATAAAGGGAGTCAATTCGGTCACATTACGGTTCCTTGCGGGAGCAGGTCTCGCTAGCAAAACAGATTTCTATCTCCGAGACAAACCTGTTGTCACGTTCCTGACCGGTTTTCTGTTATTTTGTATGTGTTTGACGGTCAGGGCGTGAGTTTGGGTGGGTTGTCTATGTTATGTGTTTCTATGTTTGTTTAAGGGTGACCTGATATGGCTCTCAATTAGAGGCAGGTGGTTTTCATTTCCTCTGATTGAGAGTCATATTAAGGTAGGTGTTTTCACATTGTTTGTTGTGGGTGGTTGTCTCCTGTGTCTGTGTATGTTACGCCACACGGGACTGTTTTCGGTTTTGTTTGTTTGTTCGTTTTATGTAGTCAGTTTTCCTGTTCATGCGTTCTTCGTGTTTCATGTGAGTTCGTCGTCCAGGTCTGTCTACTCAGTTTTGTTATTTTGTTTATTATTCAAGTGTATTTCGTTTCGTCTTCGTCTTGTTAAATAAAAATCATGTCGTATCAAACCGCTGCATTTTGGTTCAATCCCTGCTCTTCCTCTTCGGATGAAGAGGAAGAGGAAAGCCGTTACACCTGTATGAAAGGTTGAATGAAAAAGTAAGCATATTATAAGACTGGTGCTGAGGTTGTTGTGCTGCTTTGTGTTTCTCCATCCAGGATCCAGGTGAATGACCTGATAGTGGAGGTGGATGGGACCAGTCTGGTGGGGGTCACCCAGACCTTCGCTGCCTCCGTCCTCAGGAATACCACAGGCACCGTCAAGTGAGGATATGTTTTTGGCAATAGTACGCTACTTTTGACTAGGGTCCATAGGGCTCTGGTGAAAAATAGTGCACAATATAAGGAATAAGGTGCTATTTGGGATGCACACTTTGATGCAACACTCTGATGTTACAGAGGCTTCTAGTTAACACTTTTTTCCCTTTTTAGCAGGTTTCTTTTCCTCACCAACTAAACTCAGCAAAAAAATAAACCTTTTTCAGGACCCTGTCTTTCAAAGACAATTTGTAAAAATTCAAATAGCTTCACAGATCTTCATTGTAAAGGGTTTAAACACTGTTTCCAATGCTTGTTCAATGAACCATAAACAATTAATGAACATCCACCTGTGGAACGGACGTTAAGACACTAACAGCTTACAGATGGTAGGCAATTAAGGTCACAGTTATGAAAACTTAGGACACTAAAGAGGCCTTTCTACTGACTCTGAAAAACACCAAAAGAAAGATGCCCAGGGTCCCTGCTCATCTGCGTGAACGTGCCTTAGGCATGCTGCAAGGAGACATGAGGACTGCAGGCAATAAATTGCAACGTCCATACTGTGAGATGCCTAAGACAGTGCTACAGGGAGACAGGACGGACAGCTGATCGTCCTCGCAGTGGCAGACCACGTGTAACAACACCTGCACAGGATCGGTACATCCAAACATCACACCTGCGGGACAGGTACAGGATGGCAACAACAACTGCCCTAGTTACACCAGGAACGCACAATCCCTCCATCAGTGCTCAGACTGTCCGCAGAGAGGCTGGACTGAAGGCTTGTAGGCATGTTGTAAGGCAGGTCCTCACCAGACATCACCGGCAACAACTTTGCCTATGGGCACAAACCCACCGTCGCTGGACCAGACAGGACTGGCAAAAAGTGTTCTTCACTGACTAGTCGTGGTTTTGTCTCACCAGGGGAGATGGTCGGATTCGCGTTTATCGTCGAAGGAATGAGCGTTACACCGAGGCCTGTACTCTGGAGCGGGATCGATTTGGAGGTGGAGGGTCCGTCATGGTCTGGGGCGGTGTGTCACAGCATCATCGGACTGAGCTTGTTGTCATTGCAGGCAATCTCAACGCTGTGCGTTACAAGGAAGACATCCTCCTCCCTCATGTGGTACCCTTCCTGCAGGCTCATCCTGACATGACCCTCCAGCATGACAATGCCACCAGCCATACTGCTCGTTCTGTGCGTGATTTCCTGCAAGACAGGAATGTCAGTGTTCTGCCATGGCCAGCGAAGAGCCCGGATCTCAATCCCATTGAGCACGTCTGGGACCTGTTGGATCAGAGGGTGAGGGCTAGGGCCATTCCCCCCAGAAATGTCTGGGAACTTGCAGGTGCCTTGGTGGAAGAGTGGGTTAACATTTCACAGCAAGAACTGGCAAATCTGGTGCAGTCCATGAGGAGGCGATGCACTGCAGTACTTAATGCAGCTGGTGGACACACCAGATACTGACTGTTACTTTTGATTTTGACCCCTCCCCTTTGTTCAGGGACACATTGTTCCATTTCTGTTAGTCACATGTCTGTGGAACTTGTTCAGTTTATGTTTCAGTTGTTGAATCTTGTTATGGTCATACAAATATTTACACATGTTAAGTTTGCTGAAAATAAACGCAGTTGACAGTGAGAGGACATTTTATTTTTTTGCTGAGTTTACTACTGCTTTGAGAACAATTAGCTACTGAGAGGGAATAGAGTTGCCTTGATGGATGTCTCTCTCAAACACTTGAATACAGATAGGTTAAATGACTTGGCCCTGTATAAAGTTGGGCCCATCAACTCTAATCCCTACTCTATTTTCTTTGTAGTACTGCGTGACGCCAGACTCCGTTCAGGTTTTCTGTACACATTTTCTTCTTAGTTTTGCATCGGCTTTAGACTTTAGAGAAGACTGTCTAAATGACCACATCCTCCCACATACATACTGTGTAGACCAGGGCATGCAGAGTAGTCAGTCATCAGAGGTCAAATGGGGCCATGATGAAAAGTGAAAACTTCCCTTCGGAGATACAGCAACAGAACCACAGACAAAGCTGAAACTCACATTTGAACCATGGAAGAGCATAAAAACATCACCATCATGCTCACAGCAGGCATCAACACAATTATCATTCTTAAATGCCAGAGGGGTCTATTTGTGGCTGACTGAATGGGGCACCAGAGTCGCCTGCCTGTTCCTCAATCCCCAACACTGCTTTGTCGTAGACAGGCTCATTCATTCATAATTCTGGAACTAGTGATCAGTAGAGCTATGGGGGTAATTGTTAGTGTGTGGTGTTCCTGTGTGTGTGTGTGTAATTGTTAGTGTTGTGTGACTTTAGAGAGAGCTCATGCATTATAGATCAGTAGACGGGGAAGGAAGGGTTGAGGCAGGCAGGCGGTCAGTTGGACCTATTCATAAAAATGTCAGCCATGGGAATGGATGGGTGAATGAGGATGGGAACTGTGTTTAGCATTTAATTACCTGATAGTTAACGGGGGGATTCTAAGGATGTTGTGGTGGTCTTGATAACTGACTGACTATGGGTACTCATTCTGAACTACTCCGATTCCTCTTACATAGCTGAGGAGAGTATTACACTGAAAAACACGTCTCTCTCGGAGCATATTGGGTCAAGGTTGAGAGGTTATATAATTCAGATTATTTAACTTCTTGCTAAGGGACCATATCATAGCGGTTCCTCTTGTTGCAGTCCACATAGAAAGCCATTTTCAAAATCTGTGTAATTTTATGCAGGTTTCTGATTGGTCGGGAGAAGCCGGGCGAGCAAAGTGAGGTGGCCCAGCTGATCCAACAGACCCTGGAACAGGAGCGCTGGCAGAGAGAGATGATGGAACAACGCTACAGCCAGTACATGGACGACCAAGAGGTAGGTCTACAACCAGTCTGTAACCAACCAGTACATGGATGACCAGAAGGTAGGTCTACAACTGGTCTACAGCCAGTCTACAGCCAGTACATGGACAACCAAGAAGTACAGTACAGATGGACAGACAGACCACCTGACAGCAGGGGAGTTACTACCAGAATGTGTCCAATAAGAACACATATTTTCTTTATGTTGCTAAATGTTTTGCTACTCTGTGCCTTAAAGAACACGACCCTGAACACGGCTAGTTTAGAGAGAAACTGAAACATGGTCACTATTTTAATTTTTTAAAATTAATAATACGTGTTTAGGTCAATTTTTCCCTCTGTGTGTTCTCTTTTACCCTTTTAGGATTAAGATACTGTATGTGTGCCAATCACATCTTTGTCAGAATTGACCCAAAGCCGGTGGCAGTATCGAGTGCGCTGTATGGGCGTGTGCCCTTAGCTACGCTGTTACTGTTCAGTATAGCCTCCAGACAGTATAAACACAAGTCTGCTTCCCAAATGACATCCTATTCTTCCTATGGGCTCTGGTCAAAAGTAGTGCACTATATAGGCAATAGGGTGCCATTTGTGATGCATACCAACAGGTCAGTTTAGAGAGGATAGGCCAAGTAGGATAAATTCAATTCTCTCCCTAGGACTTCTTTTTCAAAATGAATCAGTGTTTCTGATGTTTTGGCCTCTTCATCTCTGGGTTGTTGGGTTAGAGATTTTAGAGTACTTACAACCCAAAATGATGATTATTTTTTTTTTAAACCTCTGTCCAATCAAAATCCTATGAGGATGCAGGGCATTCTCATGTTCTCCATCTTATTAAGTTGACATGCAGAATGATGGCATAATGGTTGAGGGTTTGTTCTGTGTTCTCTCCCCCAATCTAGGGATGCTCTTCAATGGTGGTATACGCCATCTAGTGGCCAGTCTCAGTACCAACCAACCATTTTATTATTTTATTTTACCTTTATTTAACTAGGCAAGTCGGTTAAGAATAAATTCTTATAACCATGATGTTGTTATAGTAGCAGCAGTCACAGGCATTTAAAAAAATGTGAAATGGGATTGATGGAAGCATATTGAACCTATTCAAATATGCAGACACTTTGGCCCTGTCAATTAAGAGCTGGAGATCAATTAAACCCCAAACCGAATTGTTACTTCGGGCTCACCGGTCCTCTCTTTCCCCAGGATGGTGAATATGGTACTGATGAGGAGGAGGATGACGAGGAGGAGGTCAGCCCCACGGAGCCGTCTGCCATCGAGGTGTTTGACCTGGCTGAGAACGAGGACATCTCTCCCCTGGAGGCGGACCCTGAGAAGCTGGCCCATAAGTACCGGGAGGTGAGAGAAACCATTAAAGATAAAGGGCGGTGTCACCCTATTCCTTATATACTGCACTACTTTTTGGACAGATTTTGTAACAACTTCCTTAACTCTCTCTCTCCTCAGCTTCAAATAAAGCATGCTGTAACACAGGCAGAGATCCAACAGCTGAAAAGAAAGGTAGGTTAAGTTGTATTATGTTGCTGCTATGCTATGTTGTTGTCTTAGGTCACTCTCTTTATGTAGTGTTGTGGTGTCTCTCTTTTTCGTGATGTGTGGTTTGTCCTATATTTTTATTTAGTCTTTTTAATTCCAGCCCCTGTCCCCGCAGGGGGCCTTTTGGTAGGCCGTCATCGTAAATAAGAATTTGTTCTTAATGGACTTGCCCAGGTTAAATAAAATAAAATATATATATTGTGATTGTTATTAAATGTTATGTCCCAATGTTTAATTGTACAGTACATCTACTACTTAATTAATATTCAGTTGCATTTACGGCCAGTCCGTTTGTCTACCTGTGTGTGTGTACTTACGCGCATCTGTGTGTGTGTACTTCTCCACACTCCCAGCTGAACCATGCAGAGCAGGACAAGCAGCGCTGGCGTATGGACAAGAACCAGCTGGAGCAGACCCTGCAGGAGAACAAGGAGCGCATGGAGAAGCTGGAGGGCTACTGGATGGAGGCCCAGAGTCTGTGTCAGGCTGTGGACGAGCACCTGAAGGAGACGCAGGCCCAGTACCAGGCTCTGGAGCGCAAGTACAGCAAGGCCAAGCGCCTCATCAAGGAGTACCAGCAGAAGTAAGGCCGGGCCATCCACACACACACACACAGGTTGCATTGCTACTAGCGTTAGCGCAATGACATGGTAGCTGTTCCCATAGACTTCCAGTCATGGAGCCATTGACTATCCATTTAAAAGCGCGTCTTTGCAGAAAAATATTTTTGCAGTGGCAACAATTTAGGCCACCGTTGCTAAATTAAAATAGGGGGAACACTGAGTGTGATTAGTGTCTCTCTGTGACGTCTCATCTGTAGGGAGATTGAGTACCTGAAGAAGGAGACTCAGCGCTGTGTACAGGACGGGGCCGAGGCATCACTGAAGGAGGAGTCAGGACAGCTCCATGAACAGGTAATAGTGGAGACTGATGGCTGTATGTGTGGCTCAAACACCAAGGTTTGTGTGTTCGATTCCTGCTGGGGCCACCAATATGAGAAATGTATGCACACATGACTGTCAGTTGCTTTAGATAAGTGTCTGTTAAATGATATATATTATATATTTAATTGTGTGCAGCTGTAACCGATGTGAAATGGCTAGCTAGGTAGCGGTGGTGCGCGCTAGCAGCCTTTCAGTCGGTGACGTCACTTGCTCTGAGACTTGAAGTGGTGGTTCCCCTTGCTCTGCAAGGGCCGCGGCTTTTGTGGAGCGATGGGTAACGATGCTTCGTGGGTGACTGTTGTTGATGTGTGCAGAGGGTTCGCGGCGAGGGGACGGACGTAAAGTTATACTGTTACACAGCCATTGGGGAGACCATTGGTGAAGCAGAGCATTGGTAAAGTTTCTAGTAGTCTATCATAATACGTAACCATAACTTTCTGTGTTACTTTGGTTGCAGGTAGCAGATCTGGAATGCAGGGTTGAAGAGCTGAAATCGGAACCTTTATAAAAGCCTTGTTTCCTATGTCTCTTCAAGAACATTAAGTGGATACCAGGATGGTATTGTATTTGCAGTGGACCCAGGGTATTTCTTGCCTCAAACTTTAGATTGGTTTGCGGTTGCATACATGTACCCTCAGGCTTTGTATTGCTGCATATAATCTCTTTATCTAACAATCCTTTTAATCCTGTTTTTGTTGTTTGTTTTGTGAATATTTCCGATCTGGTAATATTGCCAATGGCTACTGGTTTGTCTGATAGTTTAATCAACCATTTTCTTAACATTAAAAAAAATACTGGCAAGAACTTCTGTGGAGCTCTAACCGTTGCTGTTCCTCATTTTTTTTTCAGTGTTCAGTATTTGGCCATTTGATAGAAAATAGTGTTTGGGTGAATTAGAAAACCAGGCTTTTGATTTCAATTGCAAAAACAAATTCCTTTTCTTTTCTTTGTGATGTTTTATTTTCTGGAATTGTCATTTTACAGCTGTAATACTGTGTGGTTTATCAAACAAAGTTTGGTTTGTATATATTTTTTATGAATACATGTAAAACATTTAACATGTATGCACTAATGGAGTCAAGAGTTGGTGCATATGATAACTTATGTGACTGAGGAAGTCATGTAATTGTAAAATGTTGACACTGGAGAAGATATAGAATGATTGTGTTGGTGCTTCACTGGAATGTAAGGGAAATAAGAGATACTGTCAGCTATCCATCTCCTTCTACAATTAGATCAGCAATCCACCTTTGCAGGGGTTTGTCACTCAACTTCAGTCGACTGCTGCCTACCTTTCAGAGTTAACAACCGTAGTGTGTATAGTTAGCCAGTCAACTCCGCTAGCCAGTAATGGCTACTGATGCGATTCAGTAAGAGCATAGTAAACCTTCAGTAACAACCCCTTTCTTAAGTAACTGAACTTACATAAAATAAATCATTGTAAAAAGGACCAGAAGAGAGTTTCCAAATCTGCTGTGCTACAAAGGGACATGGACAAGATTTGAAATCTGATCGTTTTTAATTTTATTGTGGATGTTATCAAAGATGTGTTCAACACTGACTGAATGGCAGACACTGGTGATGGAAAGTGTTGGGAAACACAACTGGTGCATGTTCATTAGGAACCAAACAGAATAAAATGGACTGAAACAGGGAAGGACTAGGCCTATCTGGACTTGTCCGTTGTGTACCCTAATGAACACAACCATGGACTTCGATGGTGATGAAACATCACCAGCAGCTATTGTGCACTCCCCATTCCTCTGACTGTAGCACATGGAATCACTGCCAGGTAGTATTCACCTGCTTCTTCACAGTTTTGAGGGAAACGTACTGTAAAAAGCCTATTTGTGTCAACTCCCATACCAGTGTGTTTGTATAGTTAAGATGACTGAAATATTTGAGTTGTTTATATGGTAAACGCCATATGTGAGGTATTGTATTAAAGCTGGCAAGATAAGCAATGCAAAGAAAAACGGTTTAGAATGGATATTTGTTGAGTTTCAGAGGCAAGACCTGGGTGATTTCACAAAGAGAGTGTTAGATCATTTTATGAAATGAAAAAATATCTCATGAGCATGTTATGTATTTTCATAAGATTTTAGGTGTACAGGGCACACGCTTTGCATTATATGTTTTGTGGAATAAATGGTGAACCGTGATACTGAAGTCTTTTTTTATTCATTTTCCATTTCCCTTATCTTCAGGTACAAAGATACACTACATAACCAAAAGTATGGACCCCTGCTCATCGAACATCTCATTCCAAAATCATGGGCATGAATATGGATGGAGTTGGTCCCCCCTTTGCTGCTATAACAGCCTCCACTCTTCTTGGAAGGCTTTCCACTAGATGTTGGAACATTGCTGCAGGGACTTGCTTCCACTCAAACACGAGCGTTAGTGAGGTTGAGCAATAATAAAACACAAATTACATGCTTTTACTTGTGTTGTAAATAGAATGGTATTCTGATCTGTGAATGTTGCTCTGCTACAGAAATATCAACTTAACCAAGTGTTTTCAAATAAACCCAATAGTAAATAGTGTGTGTGTGGTGCAGCCAAATTATGAGTGCATCTTTTCATGGTGTCTCGTCAGGTGATAATTTCGTGAAAACCTTTTGACACACTGATCACACTTGTACAGTTTCTCTCCGTTGTGCAGCAGCTGGTGAGCTTTCAGACTCTGAGGTCGACTGAAGCTTTTCCCACATTCAGGACAGGTACATGGTTTCACCCCAGTGTGTTTTCTCTCATGGCGCTTCAGATCCCCAGACTGACGGAAGGTCTCTCCACACTCTGTACACAGGAAAGGCTTTTCCCCTGTGTGTATCCTCACATGCACATTCAGCTGTCCAGAGTGGCTAAAACACTTCTCGCAATAAGAACAGCGGTATGGCTTCTCTCCCGTGTGAATCCGCTGATGCTGCTTAAGGCTGTAGAAACAAGAGAAACCTTTCCCACAGTCATTGCACAAGTACCGTTTGGCTGTGACTGACTGGAAACACCTGTGCGATTTGAAGCATTTAACATACTTGTAGCTCTTCCCACACTGAAAGCAGAGGTGGACCTCTCCTCCCTCTACGGCCTTCTGCTCTGGCGGAATGAGGCCTGAGCCCAGGCCTGAGGCCTGAGAGACATACTCCTCAGGGTGGTGTCTCTTAACGTGCTTCCGGAGGTACCTCTCCTCGGTGAAGGAGAATTGGCAGTAGGAGCAGGGGACAGCTTCAGAGCTCAGCTGGATGTCCTTACATACTTCTGCCTCCAGGTGGCGCTGTAGACCGGCAGCCTGACTGAAGAACCTTCCACAGCGGGTGCAGCAATAACGCATATTTTCCTTCGGGTGCTTGTTGAGCTTGTGCTTCTTCAGGGTGGTGTACCGTTTGAAGGTAACCCCACATGTAGAGCAAGAGTACGGCGGCGGCCCCACCACAACCTGGATGCACTGATGGGATCTGAGAGACTCTGGGTTGTCGTAGGTTCCCTGACACTCAGTGCAGCTGTACTGGGCCTCCTCTCCAACAGTATCTCCCTCCATCTCCTTCTCCATGTCCAGAGCATCTGAATGGGATCTCTTCTTGGTACTGATTTGTCTTTGTTTTTGTGCGTTTGCCTTAGTTTTGGCTTTAGAGGTCCTGGTGGACTTTACTCTGAGGTTCCTTAGTCTCTGAGAGGGAGCTCTTCCAGTCTGGGTCTCTGTAGGTGAATCATTGGTGGAGGGGGGCTCCGGTTCCCAGGCGCTGTCAGAGGGCGGCCGGGGCAGATTCTCCCCTCTGACCTCTACTACTCGACGCTTCTTCTTCGTTCCGTGAACTCGTAGCTGGTGCCTCGCCAGGTCATACCCCTGAGCGAAACACTTCCTGCACTGGGGGCAGCAGTAGGGTCTGACGTTGGAGTGGACAGCTCGCATGTGTCTTTGGAAGTGGCCCTTCTGTTTAAAGCTCTTCCCACACTGAGAGCAGCTGTTGGCCTCCTCACCTGTTTGTGCCGGCTCATCTGTCTGGGGCTCTGTATGTAGAGCATCAGAGGGGAGTTCTGGGGATTCGGGTTTATGGGTGCTCTCCCCTCTGACCTCTACAAAAGCCTGCATTTTGATGACCTTTTCCCTTTGGTCATGGCTCTTCATGTGCTGACAAAGGCTGCTCTCCACAGTAGAAGAGAATGGGCAGTGAGGACACGGGAATAAGACAGAGGCCCCTGTAGGTGGAGCATCGGAGGTGGAGGACTCAGTTTCCTGGGTCCTGTCAGGGGATGGCTGACTCTTCCCTCTGACCTCTTCAGACATAAACTCTTCTATTCCCTGCTTCTTCTTGCCATGAACTCGTATCTGGTGCCTGGCCAGACAAGACAGCTGAGCGAAACACCTCCTACAATGGATGCAGCAGTACGGTTTCACCTTGGAGTGGACATTTCGCATGTGTCTCTGGACGTGGCCCTTCTGCTTAAAGCTCTTAGGACACTGAGGGCACCGGTAGGCCAACTCCCCTACAGAGGACGACGACATAGGGTCTGGCTTCACATTGCCGTTAGAAAGGTGATTGTCAAGCTCACTCAGTGCAGACGCAGGTGATAGGTCCAGAGAGTGTGATTTCTCTGTATGTTTTTGAAGGTAGGACTTGGTGGTGAAGGTAAGCTGGCACTGACAGCAGAGGAAAACCTGAGACGACAAATCTGTTCTAAACTCTGAAACAGAGAGAAAAGAAGACGCAAAAGTTAGGTCTTACTAAACATTACTAAAGTGACTGGCATTCTTTCAACCTTTTTGAGATTGAGAAATGTAATATTCTCTATTATTATTCTTTATACACCCTCACATAAGCCTTCTAGACGCCCAGTGCCTGAGCAAGGTCGTAAAAGGAGACCCAGAACGATAAGTACCTGAAGGGGTGCACTTTCGGAGCCAGATTTGGTCAGAGGGGTCCCTAAACCTTTCGATGAATCTGCCCCCAGGCCAAAACAGGAACTCATCTCCTGGGAGGATGGAGCGGCAGCAGTGGAAGAAAACAATCCCCCTGTACTGGAGTGCTATGAGATTACCTTCCTCTTCATTGCGAGCACAGTTAACATACCTGAGAGAGAGCGACAGAGAGAGTGAGCGCAATGTGACTTAGACAGACAGAGTGTAGAATAAGTGAGGGTACGTTCTACAAGTTACCTCATCCAGTTGGAATGAGTGTCTCGTGCAGCATCGATGTACTCAGATTCACTCTTACTGTTCCAGACCTGAAAAAAAAGCTATGCTTTTATAGAAAAACATGACAAATAATCTCATCTGACTCGGCACAACAGTCATAAATAGAGTATAGACCATGCTTAAGATTTCCATGGAATAGCACTGTAGGTGTACCCAAATATCACCCAGGGCTGTGGTCAAAAGTAGGGAATAGGGTGCCGTTTGGGACACAGTTAGTTTTACACAAACTATAGTACAGTATTTTGTACAATATTTAACCTTTATTTTGACAGGGAGTCAAGCTGAGACCAAGGTCTCTTTTACAGATGAGCCCTGCAAATAGAAAAATATACACATATATCACTACGAAAAGCAAAACAGATACAAAACACATCCTAGGAAACACACTATTCAGTAAAAAGGTCCTAAATCAACCATCTGAATTTCCCTACATATCACAATTGCCCAGTATATCAGCACTCACTCACCTCCCAGGAATAGTCACTTGCTACTGCTCTTTCCCTGGTAGTCACCTCCCCCTCACAGGGGCCAAAGTGCATTCCTGGGGCCACAGTTGGCCCTTGGTTTAGGACCCCCAGGCCTGCACCTGGGATACTGGACCTGCCTACCACCAGCCCATGGGGTAGGGTGAGGAGGGCCCTCTGGGGTATACCCATTGGAGTGGGTGAGTCCAGCATGAAGGACAGACCACCTTGGACATCACACTGGTCTTTGTTGGAGGTATGACACTCCTCACAATCTGTAAAAATACAAATCGAAAGTGATAGGCCTAAGTAAGCTGGTACAATCATGTGGTAAGCTAAATTGGATATAACATGGCTTTCCACTTACCAACTGTAGATCTAATCAACTATGATTTGAAAGATGCATGCAAAGACCATTGATGGCCTTGGAATTCAAGATAGTCAGAGTACACAGAATTCGTTCTCACTCACAGAGGTCATTACCATTGTCATCTAGTAGTTGATGATCCTCCTCTTGGCCTTGTACCACAGCGTTCATCAATATATTCTGGACGAGGCTATCAGAGAACACTGTGACAACACAGATCCAGTGAGAAAAAGGAGTATATGACAAATGTTCCTGACACAGGAGTACATGACAATCACAATCTGAAACTCTGATTGAATTCGGCTACTGTAGCCTGAGTACAACACCTGCAGAGGGGTTGTCTGTAATGATTTGGACTTGGCATCCCTCCTCTGACACACCAGGCTCTGCCCACTCCACGACGATCACTTCTTCAGACATCACTGTATTCGGTTAGTAGTGTAGCAATGACAGAGTTAGCAAGCACAACACAACAGCCATGTATCAGGACAACACCTTCACCCTGTGTGATAAACTATGGCAAAAGCCATTTGTCCTGATATTATACCAATTTCACGAATTAATTTAACAGTGCATTAGCTACTAAAGAAAATACAACATCTAAATGTCATAATGCACATTGTTGTTAGCTAGCAAGCTACATACAAAAATGCTAGCTAGCAATGTGGAATTAGCATTATCTTGCAAGATAGCTAGCTAATGTTCAAAATAATATTGACACACCTGGACAACCTGATCTTCTTGAAACCTGTAATTACTAATAATCTTCGTTATCATTTAGGTACTAGTGTATGTCAATTTTGGAAAACTGATTTGGCTTTTGAGGAGAAAATTCATGAGTAGCTTCTCCTTCTTCAAGTTGTTTTGATGGCGGACCGCAACCATTCATGGGTAGCTTGTAGCGCTGTTCCCTTTACATGACCCGGAAGTGCAAACCTTTAACACTGATGGCTTGCCTCTAAAATGTGACTTTTTGCAATGATTGATTATGCTTTGATGACCAGAGTATTATTCATACGCTTTAGTGTTTCTATACAGTAACATAATCTCATAAACTACTTTACATGGTGAAGGAGATCTTCATATAATCACAGACTACAACAAAATTCAGCAGCGCCGCTGGTGTAGTGGTATCATGGAAGATTCCCATTCTTTCGACCCGGGTTCGATTCCCGGGCGGCGCACTGATTTTGCTATCTTGACACAAAAATGCAGTGCTGTGTTCTATGGTGCATTAAATGCACGATTACACAAAGTAACAACTGCGACGAGTTTACTTGGTTAGTCATCATCAGAAAAATTGTCTGCATTTAAAAATATATATACTCTTGTCACAAATGTATACACAAGCCATTGGGCTTGTCTGGAAAACAGACGCTGAATTGCATTGAATTCTACATCGGGCAGGAATTGCATTTTGAATCTGGAAAGTTTATTCTCATGACCCCTACAAGCCAGAATGTTGAATAAAATTACATTTTAACGTACTTTACCGGTTGTCCATGCGGTTGGTCAATTTGGCGGTAGGAATATGAGACAATATATCCACAGGAAAGTATAATTATGTCAATTTCCATCACCTGAAGCATGAGCACAAGATACAAATAATAATACATGCACAAAACACATGCATACTTGGCGAGCTTGTGCAGTTTACATGGTTCTGATCATGCTTTAATGATCAAAATCTGAACGCACTACCAGTGTTTTGAAAGGTTGATGTGATTATACTTTCCTATATTGTCTCACATTCCTACCGCCAAAAGAACCAACCGCACAGACAACCGGTATTGTACGTTAAAATATCAATTTATTCAACATTCTGGCTTGTAAAGGTTGTGATAGGAAAGTTTCCTGTTTCAAACTATAATTTCTGCCCGACGTAGAATTCAATACAATTCAACCTCGGGTTTCCAGGCAACCAAAAAAAAGTTGACAAGCAACCCTTGGGCTAGTCGCATGGCAACCACCAAGCAACAGCGATAAGAATTTCCAACCAGGTTGCAGTGCAGCCAGTCGGAAACATACCTTTTTTTAAAAGATTTGGAATTAAACTACGCTTAATAAACCAACGCAATGAAACGCTTTGGATTAAAAGAACAGTGTGGATATAGAGTCGACACAGTGGACAGGCTTTGTTGCAAGAAGGAAGATGCAGATTTCAACATCTGTGGAAATTGCCAATCTTGCATCTTCACTTCCAAGCTCCGCGATTCGACCCAGTGGATGTCGCGCGCAGGGGACTCGTCCAAAAGGAGATTCCTTACTGGCATTCTCGTGCGGTGCCAAAGTGTCGAGATTCTCGAAACCATCCAAAGAGTACTGCAAGTGACATTTGGGAAAGATTTCACCTATACCAGGTCACGACAGAAGTCAAGTGTTTCAGAAGATATGACCACTTGGAGCCAGGACCGAGCGCTTGACACCAAACTTCTTGGGATGGAGATGGTTGACACTTGGGACTGGTTCAGTCGCAGCCACCACTGGACAAAATCCAACTATCTTTTAGGAATTCTTTCCCTCTGCGATACAGGGCTTCTTCACATGCTTGGAAACTTGACAAGTGTGCTTATAGTTAGAGCAAAACGGGCCTTCCTCCAACTTAACGGTACAGGTACCTAAAGTAAAGATTCACCCATGTTGAATGCGTTTGTGCATCTCTGACCGATGTTCTATCAATTCCCTGGGTAATTTCATGTTTATGTGGGCTATTGTCGTTCAAGTATGCAGAAATTCGGCCGGTATGACGTAGCAATGCGATAAAACCACTCACTACACTGGAAGTTAATAGGAATACGACTTTTAGATCGCAAAAACTTATTTCATACATGTCAGATTTCAATAATGGCCGATGTCATAATGCGAGGTTGGCTTCTCTCGAATGAGCCATTTTTGCGATATTGCTACCTCGAGAAATGTGTAATTTAACAGAGGGTCTAACGTTTCTCCAGTTTGTCTGCCTCTTCAGTCCAGGGTGCATTTCATGGTGCCATTGCGAATATCATACTCCTCTCTGACGCACAGATCTGCAGGTTGAACATGGGGATATTGTAGACTCCTAAATTGATAGCTGTAAAATCGCACTACACTAACTAGCAACTTCACATGCCGATATTAACTTTGGTATTATTGTGTATGTAGCTACGCTTGCTAGTAGGTACTATGCAGGTAGCCAGTCCATAGAGAGAATTGCATTGTGGGTGTTGTAGTAAACTTGAGCTGCAACAAATTTCCACAACGATAGTCACATGTTGCTACCAACCTTGTCACATATTAGTGTTATGCAACACTGTAAATTATAGGAATGAGTGGTTTTGGATGGATTTTTTCTTTATACTACTAACCCCTGGAATATAATATAATAACTTTTATTTCTTGTCTTACTATCTTTCTTTTTATGATATATATATATTGTTTTTAAACTCAGCATCGTTGGGAAGGGCCGTAAGCAAGCGTTTCATGGTAAAGTCTATACCGTTGTATTCGGCGCATGTGACAAATAACATTTGATTTGAATTAGTTTTATAACAACTTACTGATGTCCTCCACTAAGTAAATTTTCATTTGAGCACCTTTGTTGCCTATATAATGACCACACGTGAAATGATATTCCATGCAAAAGTGTGAAAGTTATCTTTATGAATTGTAGGCTAATTTGAAAAACTGGATGTATTTTTAACCCATAATAATCTAACTTCTCTTTTCAGTGTTGGAGGATGAGGATCATGAGGATGACACCTCCTCTATCTCAGAATCCACCTACTCTTTCAACTCTCAGGAGGGTCATCCAGACCTGGACCTCCTCATCTGTGCCAGCTCTTTCTATGACCCTGTCAACATGCACCATGAAACTGACATCGACACCATCGATGGAGGCCAGGAGACATGCCATGATCCAGAGCTCTGTGAGTGTTGCTGTTAGAAATGTTTTTGTGTTTTGTTGCCATCAGGAATGAATGTCAGTAACTTATCTATGGACAACCTGTAAGGGCAGTGGGGCAGGGTTGGTTTTTAGTTGGGTGGGCTGGTTGAAATGTACACACTTTTTTATATATACAGTGCATTCGGAAAGTATTCAGACCCCTTCCCTTTTTTCACATTTTGTTAAATTACAGCCTGATTTTAAAATGTATTACATTATTTTTATCCCTCATTAATCTACACACAATACCCTATAATGACAAAGGGAATCAAAGGTTTTTAGAAAGTTTTGCAAATGTATTAAAAATAAAAAACAGAAATACCTTATTCAGACCCTTTTCCTATGAGACTCGAAATTGAGCTCAGGTGCATCCTGTTTCCATTGATCATCCTTGAGATGTTTCCACAACTTGATTGGAGTCCACCTGTGGTAAATTCAATTGATTGAATTGATTGAATTTACCCAGTGACACCAAGGGGAAATGTTGTGATGTTAGTGAATCACATGCAGTCATGTGATTCACTAAAATGAAATGATGACAAATACATTAGTTCGTAGGTCACTCCCATAGAATTCACTCCCACTAAGGCCTACTTTGAATCATTGATATCCCAGACTTACTGTATATGCTCAGTGTGCAATAGCCTGGGGATGAGGTTAGGAGCCCTGTAATAGTAATTAACACTTAGGGTAGGTGTAGAACGTATAAGGGTTAATAAGCAGACAGACAGAGAACAAGAAGAAGCACAGAGTGACAGCAGAAAAGATGCTGAGACTGGGAGGCAAACAAAATGGTGAGCTGGCGGTGTGCGCAGTGATGGGGGCTGGTGTGGATAAAATGCCAGGGCCAAATTCTTGTCCCAGTCTGCTCCTGCAGTGGGGGTACCTGTGTTACTGAATGGGTATGATAAAAATGTCATGTTTGATTAATAGGACAAATATAAGCACCCAATACATTATTATTATTTTAATCAAAGTAGACTACAATGATCATTGACATTTTGGTTGGTCAAATGTTTGTGCACTCTTCAAAGTTCCCCATTTCCAGTCCAATATGAATTTATACCTCACTGTGTTTCTTTATTTTCAGCCAAGAGCTGCCAACTCCATGTAGCTCCATTGGCGGTGGTGGGTGCCAGCCCTACCTCTGAAGGCCTGCAGGGCTTTGGCAGTGTGTGTATGGGGGTGCTGAAGGAGGATAGTGACACAGACTCCACCTGTTCAGACGACCCTGCTCTGATGGTGGTCCCTCGGTCCTCCACCTCTCTGGCTGGGGTCTGCCGATACAGAAACTTCATCCGGGGTCTCCCTGTTCATCTTGCCAAGAGGATTTTAGGTGAGCCACCATGCACCCCCCCACCCTCTACCCCTCCAAAACATGTCTAAGCTATCATTCAAAGGACTCTGTGGTGTTACATGAGAATATCTATCCTCAGAGGTGTAGTGGAGGGTAAATGCAACTAAACATGAATTGAAAAAAAATGCATTGAAAGTATAGGGAGCATAACTTTTTTCACCGTGTCCGGTGATCAGTTAACCCACCTGTTTATTTTACTACTACATCACTGCATATCCCCCTCTCCAGTATTCTACATGAAGAATACTGGTCTCAGCAGCTATTATCGAATCAAATCAAATTGTATTTGTCACATGTGACTGTGCATATATAATAAACAGGTAGTAGCAGTATTGTAAAAACAAAGGGGAGTGGGTTCAAATAGTCCGAGTGGCCATTTTATTAATTGCACAGCAGTCTTATGGCTTGGGGGTAGAAGCTGTCAAGGAGCCGTTTGGACCTAGACTTTGCGCTCTGGTACCGCTTGCCGTGCGGGAGTGGAGAGAACAGTCTATGACTTGGGTGACTGGAGTCTTTGGCAATTTTCTTCTGACACGCCTAGTATATAGGTCCTGGATGGCAGGAAGCTTGGCCCCAGTGATGTACTGGGTTATACGCATTACCCTCTGTAGTACCTTACCGTCGGATGCCAAGCAGTTACCATACCAGGCGGGAATGTAACCGCTCAGGATGCTCTCGATGGTGCAGCTGTAGAACTTTTTGAGGATCTGGAGATCCATGCCAAATCTTTTCAGTCTCCTGAAGGGGAAAAGGCATTGTCGTGCCCTCTTCACGACTGTCTTGGTGTGTTTGGACCATGATAGTTTGTTGGTGATGTGGACACCAAGGAACTTGAAACTCTCAACCCGCTCCACTACAGCCCCATCAATGTGAATGGGTATGTGTTCAGCCCTCCTTTTCCTGTGTAGCACAATCAGCTCCTTTGTCTTGCTCACATTGAGGGCAAGGTTGTTGTCCTGGCACCGCACTGCCAGGTCTCTGACCTCCTCCCTATAGGCTGTCTCATCGTTGCTGGTGATCAGGCCTACCACCGTTGTGTCGTCAGAAAACTTAATGATGGTGTTTAGTTATGAACTTTGTGGGCACTATGGTGTTGAACGCTGAGTTGTAGTCAATGAACAGCATTCTCACATAGGTGTTACTTTTGTCCAGGTGGGAAAGGGCAGTGTGGAGTGCGATTGAGATTGCGTCATCTGTTGGGGCGGGATGCGTATTGGCGTGGGTCTAGGGTTTCTGGGATGATGGTGTTGATGTGAGCCATGACCAGCCTTTCAAAGCACTTCATGGCTACCAAGATGAGTGCTACGAGGCGTTAGTCATTTAGGCTGGTTACCTTAGCTTTCTTGGGCAAAGATAATATGGTGGTCTGCTTGAAACATGTAGGTATTACAGACTCGGTCGGGGAGAGGTTGAAAATGTCAGTGAAGACACTTGCCAGTTGGTCAGCACATGCTCTGAGTACTTGACCTAGTAATCCGTCTTGCCCCGCGGCCTTGTGAATGTTGACCTGTTTAAAGGACTTGCTCACATTGGCTACGGAAAGCATGATCACACAGTCGTCCGGAACAGCTTCATGCATGCTTCAGTGTTGCTTGCCTCGAAGCGAGCATAAAAGGCATTTAGCTCATCCGGTAGGTTTGTGTCACTGGACAGCTCGTGGCTGTGTTTCCCTTTGTAGTCCGTAATAGTTTGTAAGCCTTGCCTAGTTAAATAAAGGTTAAATAAATAATATAATAAAACAACATCCAACAAGTGTCAGAGCCGGTGTTGTAGGTTTCAATCTCAATATTGACGCTTTGCCTGTTTGATGGTTTGTCTGAGGGCATAGCGGGATTTCTAATAAGCGTCCGGATTAGTGTCCTGCTCCTTGAAAGTGGTAGCTCTAGCCTTTAGCTCGATGTGGATGTTGCCTGTAATCCATGGCTTCTGGTTGGAATATGTATGTACAGTCACTGTGGGGGGGACGTCGTCGATGCACTTATTGATGAAGCCGGTGACTGAGGTGGTATACTCCTCAATGCCATTGGATGAATAACCGGAACATTTTCCAGTCTGTGCTTGCAAAACAGTCCTGTAGTGTAGCATCCGCGTCATCGTACCACTTCCGTATTGAGCGAGTCATATGTAATTCCTATTTTAGTTTTTGCTTGTAAGCAGGAATCAGGAAGATAGAATTATGGTCAGACTTGCCAAATGGAGGGCGAGGGAGAGCTTTTTTCTGTGTATGGAGTAAAGGTGGTCTAGTTTTTTTCCTCTGGTTGCACATGTGACATGAGGTAAAACAGATAAGTTTGCCTGCATTAAAGTCCCCGGCCACTAGGTGCGCCACTTCTGGATGAGCATTTTCTTGTTTGTTTATGGCCTTATACAGCTCGTAGAGTGCATTCTTAGTGCCAGCGTCGGTTTGTGGTGGTAAATAGACGGCTCCGAAAAATTTAGATGAAAACTCTCTTGGTAGATAGTGTGGTCTACAGCTTATCATGAGGTACTCTACCTCAGGTGAGCAATACCTTGAGACTACCTTAATATTACTCCATACCTTCCCTAGCTGCTAGTTTATATGGTCGATCATATTGCAGATTCAGTGTGTGCAGATGTGAACCTGTGCTTGTGCACTTCGCTGACCCCTTATGCCACCTGATATGCACAGTGTTTGTCTGGCTCTGTTCAGGGACAGCGGTATACTCTGCACTGTCTTCTTTTGTCTAGATTGAAGTACCTGTTGACATTTCCTTGAATCAGCCCCATAGAGAAACATATCAGGGCTAAATAGCTATGCCATGGTGATGACTTTGTTTTGCAAGTGTAACGCTCGTCGATATGTGGAAGAGAGGAGGACCAAGGCGCAGCGTGGTGAATGTTCATGATGTTGAATTTTAATGATTTATCCAACTAAACAGAACACTGACAAAATATAAAAACGACGTGAACAGACCTGAACTTGAGAACATAAAACATGAACGCACGAACAGGAACAAACCAAACCAAACCAAACAGTACCGTGTGGCGAACAAACACAGACACGGCAACAATCACCCACAAACAGTGAGAACAGCCTACCTTAATATGGTTCTCAATCAGAGGAAACGTAAAACACCTGCCCCTGATTGAGAACCATATCAGGCTAGTTGACAATGAACCCAACATAGAAACACATAACATAGAATGCCCACCCAGCTCACGTCCTGACCAACTAAATAATACTGAACAAAGGAAATAAGGTCAGGAACGTGACAGCAAGGCTACCCTTTTAAAGCTCTATGCCTCTCCTGCTTCATACCTTGAGCTGTTCTCTACCTTGAGCTGTTCTCTACCTTGAGATGTTCTCCCTGGATATTGATGAGACGGAAGAACAACAAACCTTTGCTTAGCAATCGGTACAACAATTCTTTTGGAGGTGTTGTTAAAATGTTGTTATGAAGCCTTCATTTACATTTGAAAGATATCTGTGTTTGCATAATGATGGTCCAATTCTTATATAAAAAAATGAATAATTTAAAATACCATAATAGTTTTCTATTTTTTAAACAAAAGACATTTACCTTTTCAACAACTGTTCAATATTTGAACCACTATCTCTGAATAATTTTCTCATTCCATGCTTTTAAACACAAAACGCCTTGTGACATCACCTAGGTTTCCTTGGTGCAGACGGAATAGTATTTCAATCCGAATTCTCTCATTCTGTTATGAATTATCACAAGTAGTCGTCCTTCAATGGACCACATATCGATTAGATCTACAGTATGGACTGCTGTAACCTTTGAGGGATGGCTGCCTGTCACCATACCCTCAAATATTTAAGTGCAGAAGCTGTTTGTTTCAGGTCTTCTAGACAAGACCTCTCTGAACAGCTGCAGGGATGTCTCCCAACACTGGCGATACCTGACGGAAGACACTCAGGAGGACCTTAATGCCAAGAAGATGGTGGAGAAACAAGCTATGTTGATGCAGGTACTGTATGGTAACTATTAAAATACCACACTCTAAATCCACCAATGACACAGATTTTTTTCAGGACAATAAAGATATTGATTATTGAAGAAAAATAAGTAGCAGGAGCTGCTCTTGAAGGGGAATAGTACTAAAAAAGCGAATGGAAAAGAATAACTACAAATAAGTGCTAAGTGAGTCTTGCTCTTAAGTAAGGCAGAACTGATCGGTTTCCGCTAGATGGGACAGCTGCAAAGTGTGTTTTTTGGGTGCTTTTTGGTCTGCATTTAAGGTAAGGTTTAGTAAGGTTAGCAGTGTGATTAAGGTTATGATTAGGTTTCCAATCAGATTTTAGGACTTTATGGCTGTGCTAACTTGTGACCACTATGCAGTCATCTCAATAAATCCCAAATGGCACTATTCCCTACATAGTGCCAAATTTTGTAACCACCTGATTTAGATTTAATGTGTGCATCGTTATAATCCCCAGAGTATCTTGAGCCACTTTTAAAATCAATCAAACACTCAATATCTTTGCCAAGTGGCATAAAAAAATCAAAGTCAAGGCACTTGTGTGGGTTTGCAAGTTAAAAAGCTTTTCATGGGTGGGCTAGTTATTAAATGGGTGGGCCATTATTAAAATACACCAACATGTTTCAGCTAACGGCTTCACCTTGATGAAACGCGTTGGTGTATTTCAATAATGATCTAGCCCACACATTAAAGAGTGACTGAACATGCCAATTGGCACTTGTGTTTTTCTGTTTCTCATTAGGAAACCAAGATTTCAGTCTTGGAGGTGTGTTTTCTGACCAATTCTGCATTTGGTTAATGTTTGTCCCCGTCACACACTGTAGATGCCATGCATAAGCCTATTTCATAAAAAATCGAAGATAACTGAATAAATATTAAATTCATTTTGACATTTTTGGCAAGGATGTTTAAGTTGTGTAATATTACATCTAAGGTATTTAGTGCAGTGTATATATATGTATTTTTTTAAATGCGCAACGTGTTGTTTTGTGCTGGGCAGGTCTGCCTCACTGTCTATGATATTGGATAGAGAGCAATCACTGTAGCTGTTCACCCCATTTTAGTAGGTAAATGGACATCATCAAATCAAAACCCAACCTACATTTATCCGTTGTGACACACGGATGTTCCAAACTCGTTTTAGACCAGACTGACTTTATGACCAAGATTATCCTATTCACACTTTGTAGTACATTTTGACACTAGAATAACTGTTTCTGACTCATATCGATGCCACATAGGCCAATTTCAAAGGGATTCATTGCTCTTTAAAGGCCTTTTAGCTTGCAAACCCACACAAGTGCTTGGATTTAGATTTTTTATGCCACTTAGCAAATATATTGATTAATTGATTTTAAAAGTAGCTCAAGATAATCTAGAGATCACACAGATGACAGGTTGTCCATTATCATCATGGCATGCTAAGTACATGTTAATATAAACCTGTGTGACTTTTTCCCCCCTCTCAGAGCAACACTACAGGTGTCAGCTCTACATATGCCAAAGTCCGCAAGGTCCTAGTGCCCATCAGGGAGGATGAGAAGCACATGCACCACGGAGAAATCTTTTCCAAAATCAGACAGGTAAACACATCACTATCTACCTTATTATCATATCAATCAACGTCACCACTTATCCCAAATGACAAAACTGCTCTAGGGGATGCTGCTTTCATCGTATGTGTGTGTGTGTGTCTTTTGGGGCTTGCGAAAAGCAGATGACGATTCTATTCTATATTCTGATGACTAGGATATGATCCTCTGACGTTTGTACTGGCTATCTGTGGTTGTCTGTCCTACAGGAGAGGGGCTTTGAGGCCATCTATGCTGGCGTTACAACCCGAGCCATACAGATGGAAGAGCGCAATGTCTACTGTGGAGTGTACAACGTTCTGGTGCTGCTGGACAGGTCGGTAACGGTAACCACAGTGTCTTTGTAACATTATAGCACCTGCTGCATGCAAATAATACAGTAACAAGGCCTATATTTCAAAGTCTGGGAGTGCGTCTGAAATGACACCCTATTCCCTATATAGTGAACTACTTTTGACCAGAGGCGTATGAAAAAGTAGTGCATTGGGGCCATTTGAGACGTAACTGATGTATCTTTGTTGTGGTCAACAGGGAAGACCCCTCCAGGGTGGTGCACTACAGTGGAGGTCAGCTGGTGGCCGTGGGGTCCAAGGACCGCGTGGTGCGTCTGCTGGACGTGCTGACACTGAAAGAGGTGTCCCCGGTGATCCAGGGCCATGCCGGCTCCATCAGGGCCCTGCTGCTCTGTGAGGAGAGAGGACTGGTCATTAGCGCCAGCTACGACCTCAGCATCAGGTAGGAGGATGGTAAAGAAATAGAAATAGAATTACTAGAATGGGCATCTCTAGTCAATGAGACCATCATGGGTAGTTTGGACCCGTATTACTCAATTCTATGGGTTTTTGAATTTGGTTTGAAAACACAGCAATGACTGTGATGAAGAATGACTGTGTTTTTAATGCTAAACTTGTGATTTACTGTAAATTGTAGTTGACCTTGCTAATTTAGGTGATGATACTTATTGAGTCTTTATGAATGACTGGTTTGATATATACTGTACATTCACTATAGGTGTTGGAATCTGAAAACAGGCGTATGCCTTATGCTCTTCCGTGGCCACTTGGGTACCATCAACTGCCTGGACCTGCATGGGAATTGTCTAGTCTCAGGGGCCAATGATTGCAAAGTCAAAGGTAAGTAAGTGTCAGACGTAAACCTCACCGGCCACGTTGCGTGTGAGCGTTTACACATACATGTTATTTAACAATTTCACCCACACCATTCAATATGCGTGAACGAGCATCTGCATAGCCAGGCACTAAAATAGAAGTTGGTTCTATGTGAGGCGCTCCACATGCTGCAAGTTCCCTCCTTATTGGATATCAGGAAGATACAAACCCACGTGGATGCTTGAAAGACAAACGAGGAATGATAACTAAAGATAACTAACTAAAAACTAGCTAGGTTTCCCTTTTTATCTGTGGATTAATCGTTGGAGTAGAAAAACACACGATTTTGTATGACTCCGTGTCAAAATTCTACAAAGAACCAGATAAAAAGAAGACTATATGTATGTCAGGTAAAATAACAACCCAATGTTCATGTCCCATGACAAACTACAAGCAACAGCTAGCTAGCTAAATGTCTATGAATATTTGATGTGTGTTTCGACCCCTAATTAATATAGTTGGTGGCTGGTGTAGTCAGCATGTCAGGCAGTTTGCTTGAAAATGTATCAACCTTGTTTTGTGTGTTAGTAACTGTGTGCTTTCACCTCCACGGCAGTGTGGAACCTGCAGACAGGGCATTGCTATGAGAAGCTGAAGTTTAGGCACCACAACCCCATCCTGTGTGTGAAGATAGACAAGGCTCTAGTGATGAGCAGCTGTGACAAAGGGCTGGTCAAAATGTGGGGTATGGAGACCGCCTCACTCCTCAAGGTAAGATGGTCTGTACTCTGTCAGGTCTATGTCTTCATTGACCTTTTTACACAAAAGGCATCCATATCTATATTTTCAGGAGTCTTATCTAGTGGTCAGAAGAAAAGATGTACAGTAAACTCAAACAAGGGCACATGGAATTGGGTCTCCCATTTCAATAGGTTTTGATTTAAATGTTTTTTGAGTGAAATTGACACTGTCCTCACCAAAGTCCCTGTCTTGTCTTCCAGGTAATCGATGCCCACCAGAGCTCTGTAAAGTGTCTGTTCTTCGACCAGTGGCACATCCTGTCAGGTGGTTCTGATGGACAGGTCATGGCCTGGAGCACCAATTGTGACATAAAGAAGAACCTGATGACCTATCGCCATCCAAAGTGAGCATAAAAAAATGTCATACAAAAAAGAACAAGTACTTTTGTTTTTGGTACTGTTTTTGACTGGTTTATCTTGAGGTTCGTTAAATGCTGTGAGTGTGTGTGTGTATGTTTGTCATCCTGTAGGGAGGTCCTGGCGCTGATCTACCTCTTCCTGCGTGTCATTACCGGCTGTGGGGACGGGAAGATCCGCATCTTCAACTTCCTGACAGGGGACTGCCTGAGAGTCATCAAGGCTGGGGGTCAACACAGCCCTATCCAGTCCCTGCACACACACAACAACAAGTAAGTACTGTACTGTCCCTGCACCCACACAACAACAAGTTAGTGATCATTAATTTCACTTAAATCAACAAGTGAGTAATCATTCATTTAATTTTTACTTTGACAACCATGATTTTACCCAGAAGCGTATGTCTTTAAGACATCTCCCTCTCTTCTCTGCCCCTCCTGGTTCCATTTAAATCAGTCAACTTCGGTACAACATACTATGGGGAGTCACACTCTTGAGACTTCGGTTGAAGGATGTAAAATCACGCCTGACGGATTGCTTGGCCTGGCTATACCAATTAATAAGATGGCAAAAAATGCAACCTAGACGACGAAGGCTAAGCCGGGTTAGTGTTCACGACCATGCCCAAATAAATAAATAGATACTCACGATTGTTGTCTTGTATGTCTCGGCTCGTTGGCATGCTCTGGCATGCACTTGCTCAAATCAGTTTGTGTGAAGGACTAGGGGATAGCTGGCACTGTTCCCCTACTAGTCCACGAGCAGGTACTCTTAACAATCGTGTAGCATTCTTAAGGGGGCTTGGTGTTTCTGATAGTGACTTCCTCTCCCGAGTGCCCGTACCTCGGCTGTCCGAGTTGTGGGATGCGGAGATGGATTTGCTCTTTGGTCAGAGCAAATGTTTTGTCTGCCTGGGTGTGTGTCGTTCGCTGCCCGCTCTCAACCTGACTCCAGTATGCTCTGTCACCAGTTATGGGAGGCTACTCGAAGAGAGAGGGTGGCCAGTTTCGGTGGGTACCCCTCCACCGCCTGTGTCTGCCTCGGTCAAGCACTGCTTGCCCTTTCTTCCCAGACTTGTCAATGAAGGGTCCGGTCCCACCTCGGTGATCCAGTCCTACATAGACTTTTGAGACCATGCTAGCTAAGGTTAGCTAACTCATCGAGGAGAGCTAGCTAATACTATACTATTCCTGCATCTGATGGAGTTGCTTGGGTAGCTCTGTTGTTTAGTATACGTAGCGTTAAGTCGTTTGGTTATTCAAAATGGATGGTGCTGCGGTCAAAGATGCTAGCTAGCCTAGCTTAGACTAAAGAACATCCTGGCTAACGTTGGTTACAATTTTTTTTCACTTCCAGTGAATGAAGCTTACTGGTGTTCCCCCAGCATTAGGCAACCCAATTCCTAATTTCAAGATGGAAGGAGTGGAGAAAGCGGGGCTTGCGTGCTCCTCCAATTAGGAAGCAGCCCCCAAATCACTGTCTCGGGTAACCCTGGAATGAGGGGCCTTAGCACAGGTCTGAGCAACCAGTGCGCCACTTTGCAAAAACATTACTGTGATGGCAGTGCCCCCACGTTTTGTTATGGTAAACGGGGTGCTACATCAGCCATTTCCAGAGCCCTCTGTGCCCATAAGGGTCCGGGCTTAATGCAGGCTATTCAGTCTCATGTATTGGAAGCTTGTCCATGTTTAATGCCCCATTGGTACCCCACATTCCATTCTGTTCATGGTGTTCAGGGGGCATATCAATCTTACCAGGATGGGAGAAATAAGTTAGGCAATTACCTTTCTGTCCACAAGGGGCACCCCTCCCCATAGGTGGCTCATAATATATAATATAATAATATACAGTGCAATCGGAAAGTATTCAGACCCCTTCCTTTTTTCCACATTTTGTTACGTTACAGCCTTATTCTAAAATGTATTTAATTATTTATTTTCCTCATCAATCTACACACAATAACCCATAAGGACAAGCAAAAACTGATTTGTAGAATATTTTTCAAATGTATGAACATTTAAAAACGGATACCTTATTTACATAAGGATTCAGACCCTTTGCTATGCGACTCAAAATTGAGCTCAGGTGCATTCTGTTTCCATTGATAATCCTTTAGATGTTTCTACAACTTGATTGGAGTCCACCTGTGGTAAATTGATTTGGAAAGGCACACACTTGTGTATATTAGGTCTCACAGTTGACAGTGCACGTCAGAGCAAAAACCAAGCCATGAGGTAGAAGGAATTGTACGTAGAGCTCCGAAACAGGATTGTGTCGAGGCACAGATCTGGGGAAGGGTACCAAAACATTTCTGCAGCATTGAAGGTCCCCAAGAACACAATGACCTCCATCATTCTTAATGGAAGAAGTTTGGAACCACCAAGACTCTTCCTAGAGCTGGCTGCACGGCCAAACTGAAAAATCAGGGGAGAAGGGCCTTGGTCAGGGAGGTGACCAAGAACTCGATGGTCACTCTGACAGAGCTCCAGAGTTCCTCTGTGGAGGAAGGACAATTATCTCTGCAGCACTCCACCAATCAGGCCTGTATGGTAGAGTTGCCAGACGGAAGCCAGTCCTCAGTAAACGGCACATGACAGCCCGCTTGGAGTTTGCCAAAAGGCAGCTAAAGGACTCTCAGACCATGAGAAACAAGATTCTCTGGTCTGATGAACCCAAGATTGAACTATTTCGCTGAATGCCAACCGTCACCTCTGGAGGAAACCTGGCACCATCCCTAAGGTGAAGGATGGTGGTGGCAGCATCATGCTGTGGGGATGTTTTTCAGCGGCAGGGACTGGGAGACTAGTCAGAATTGAGGAAAAGATAAACGGAACAAAGTACAGCGAGATCCTTGATGAAAACCTGCTCCAGAGCACTTAGGATTTCAGACTGGGGCGAAGGTTCACCTTCCAACAGGACAACGACCCTAAGCACACAGCCAAGACAACGCAGGAGTGGTTTCTGAATGTCCTTGAGTGGCCCAGCCAGAACCCAGACTTGAACCCAATCAAAAATCTCTGGAGACCTGAAAATAACTGTAGCGACGCTCCCCATCCAACCTGACAGAGTTTGAGAGGATCTGCAGAGAAGAATGGGAGAAACTCCCCAAATACAGGTGTGCCAAGCTTGTAGTGTCACACCCAAGAAGACTCAAGGCTGTAATCGCTGCCAAAGGTGCTTCAACAAAGTACTGAGTACAGTGTCGGAATACTTATGTAAATGTAATATTTCAGTTTATAAATTTTTTATAAATTTGCAAAAAATTCTAATGCCTGTTTTTGCTTTGTCATTATGGGGTATGGTGTGTAGACTGATGGATAAAACAACAATTTAATCAATTTCAGAGTAAGGCCTTAAAGTAATAAAATGTGGGAAAAGTAAAGGTCTCTGAATACTTTCCGAATGCACTGTATGTCATTTAGCAGACGCTTTTATCCAAAGCGACTTACCGTCATGCGTGCTCCCGGGTCACATATGGGTGGCCCCGGGAACATTGTTGATTTCTGCCTGTAGCTCATTAGTCCCTATGAGGTGTCTAGTGATGCAGGTTATGGGCCCTGTAGGCGATTGGTGGTTGGTAGCAGAGTCGAGGGAACAAGCAGGGTTGGACACGACCCCTTGTACCCAGGGTGGACCGGGCTTTAGGCAAACCTTGGCACATACACACAGTTTTTTCAACCCCAAGTTTCACAGTGTTCATGCATATCAAATGTTTTGTTTCTCGCACATGAGAGTTTGATGGAAAGTGTACCTTCTCCATGTTCAGACACACGGTTGTCAAGAGTGATGGAAATGGAAAAATAATCAATCTCTCCCAGTCCACAATGTGGTGTTCCGCCCCTTCAGATGGCACTTCACAGGAGGCTCACTGTCTGCTCCGACCAATGGCGTGCATGCGCAGTGTTGCCCTGGATCAAGCGAAAAGTGACGTCAGGGTACTGGCTACAATTTGTTGTGCGTCCCCCACGCTTCTGCAGTGGCATCACGTCAACTGTTACCGAGGCCTCAACGCCCGTTTTGAGGGAGGAGATATCCTCCCGTCTCTAGAAGCAGGCAATCTGAGCGGTTCCTATGTCGAAGATCCAGGTTGGCTGGTACAGCCAGTACTTCCTGGTTCGGAAAAGGAATGTGACTTTACCTCCCATTTTAGACCTACAGTACGTGCCCTCAAAAAGCACCTCAGAGTCTACAAACTCTGAATGCTCATGAGCTGCTGGCTATTTCAGTCAATTGGCTGGTGGAAGCGGAGTCGAGGGGGCAAGCAGTGTTATACACATCCATGCTACTTTCCTGTATTCAGTCTCTAGGCTTCATAAGAAACCTGAAAAAGAGCTGTCTGACCCCATCTCAGCACATTCCATTTCTGGGTCTCGAGCTAGACTAATTAGCTTATTGCACTTTTCTATCCCCACGGAGGGTGTCCAGATTCCAACTCTGCTTAGCCATATTTCATCTGAGGCACACAGTGCATTTTTGCCAGTGCCTATGCCTACTGGGGATGATGGCTTATGTGATGGAAGTTGTTCCCGTGGGGCTGTTGTTGATGGGGACCTTCCAGCGCTGTGGGCTAGCCACTCACCTGGATGCATCTTGCAGCCTAATCCGGTTGCTTCAGGTGTCCCTGTCATGCCCATGGGCCATGGCCCAGTGCTGGGACCCTCTGCTATTGTCAGGGGTCTCCCATGGGCTGAGTGTGGGGTAAGCTGTACGAAGGCAACTCTATTCGGGGGGTATGGACCCTGGTGCTAAGTGCACTGCATATCAATTACCTGGAAGTCCTAACAGTCTATCTGGCGCTTCTCCCTGCTTTTGTCGGGCCAGCTTGTGCTGGTCAGAGCCGACAATATGTTGGTACAATATGTCAGTGCATCAACGATCCCGAAGAGACTCTGTCTCTCTCCCTCCTAACTTTGGATCGCTCCCTATTGCTGGGGAGCAGTGCACACATACTCTCCCTTTGGGGATGCATGTCCTCGATTGCCTCTAGCTTGGGTCCAGATCTTTTACCCAGATATCACCCTCTCTCAGGAATGGAGGCTACACCCCTGGGTGGTTTTCGGCAGTGCCAACGTAGATATTTACAAAACGCGCATTGTCGTCAGTTTTTCTCGATGAGGAAGCCGAGCGTTGGGGAGGGTGTTCCTGGAGGGCTTGTAGTTTAATTTTGTGCTACTCGTAGTCCAAGCAACCATGGTTTGCGCAGATCGGCCGCCTATTGGGCAGGGTCCCGTGGCAACTCTCGCTGTGCAGGGATCAACTATTCCAGGTGCACAGGCAGGTTTGGCACCCTCGGACAGAAATATGGGGTCTGTGGACTTGGCCCCTCAGATGTCCAATCTCGCGGCTAGAGGTTTACCTCCGAACATGCTACTATTCGTCCGCAAGGGCTCCTTTTTTCCACGGGAGGGCTGTATGTGTGCTTGGTAGTCAGACAGAAAGCCAGCGGGTGCAGTATGAAAAGATGCGGGAGGAAGAAATCTGTCCTGCACAGACCTCTACTTTGGTCCCAAAATAAAGGCATTGTTCCTTTTCAGAGCAGGGTCATTCATTCTCCACTTTGAAAGTGTACATGGCGTCTATTTGAGCGTGTCATGGTGAAATGAATGGCGCCACAGCAGGGCTTGTGTCCTGGAGGGTTCTTAAAGGATGGGCGCCATCTCAGGCCGGTTTCTCAACCTATTCCGCCGACTTGGGATTTGGGTTGGGATGCTCTGTGTGTGGCCTCCTTTTGAACCACTGGAGTCTGTGGATCTGAAGATCCTCTCCTGTAAAACCTTGCCCGAGGCTTTGGCCTCAGCTAAAGGTTCCTTCACGCGTTATTCGTACATCGTTTCTGTACTCAGTTCGCCCAAGACGACTCTAAGGTGACGTTGCGTCCAAATGAGGCCTTTGCCCTGAACCTCATGGCTATGTCCTATAGGTCCTTAGCTTTTGAGACATTTTCCTTTTTGCCTCCTCCTTTTGGTTCTGAAGAGCAACAGAGGTTACATGCTCTATGTGCTATGCTAGCGTTATGCACATACATTTTACGGACCAGGAATGTTCGGTTATGTGACCAGCTTTTTAGTCTGTTTTGCTAATCCAGTTCGTGGCAAGGCACTCTTTATCCAGCTGGATTGTGGAGGCTCCCCTGCAAATAGCAGCAAGGGTTACCTAGCGGTGTACGTGCGCACTCCACCAGGGCCCTGCCAGCGTTTTGGCTGTTGTTAAAAGGGTTGACTATATGAGATATTTGTGCTGCGGCGAGTTGGGCATCACCACAGACTTTTGTGAGGTTTTATCGCTTGGATGTCACTGCTCACAGTGTGCCACATCTTGTGGGGGCATGTCTGAGTGGTCTGCCATGGGCCGTTTCATTTAGTATCTGTTGGAGTCGTCATGGGGCGTGATTCTATTTCCCCACAGTGTGTTGTACCGAAGTTGACTGACTGAAAGGGAACGTTATGACTATAACTACTGTTCCCTGAAGGAGGGAAATGAGGTCCAAAATCTGTTTGGAAACACGCCACCCGTTCCTGGGCTCGGTGAAAAGCGGTGTTAAATTGAAGGAATGAATCCAAGTTTCACACTTATCACCTTTGGAAGGTGGGGCTTCCAGCGAGGCGCGGATTACATTGGCCTTGTCAGGCGTGATTTGAGATCCTTCAACCGAAGTCGCGGGAGTGCAACTCCCCATAGTATGTTGTACCTCTCATTTCCCTCCTTCAGGGAACAGTAGTTATAGTCATAACTTTGTTATTCTTCCTCTCTTTCTTTTCCACCCTCCGTCTCTCCCTCCCAGTATGGTGGTGAACACGAAGACCAGTGTTCTGATCTACCAGTTCACCAGGGTGCGCTGGGATTACTCCGTGCTGGCCGAGAGGGAGTTCTTTAACGAGTTCAGGGGTACTCTTAAAAGCATGCTCAATAAAGACAAGTACCCCTACTCCAACGTGCGGGCTGAGCGCATGACACAGGTGGGCTCGTCCAATCGTAAGATCTACGACCGTGAGGGCAAGAAGCCGGGGAGGCCCGAGCTGTCCCACCATGCACGCTCTCTGTCAGCCCCCAGCATGCGCCGAGCACAGGGTGAGTGTCTTTGGGTCTGGTAGCCGATTAGCCTACTGCTAGCCTTAAATTCAACCTGAATATCGCTCCATTATCGCTCGCTTTTATTAACCCCATGTCTTTCCAGACACCTTCCTCTACCCTCATGATTTATCTTCTGTCTCTCATCTATGTCCAGACAAAACCCTGAATATTGCTCTGAAATAGTGTGTTATTTCAGTTTGCAGACACCTCTGTATTCATTGATTGTTACATGCATGTATGGCATAACAACCATATAATAGTGGTCTACAGAACATAGAGCATGGGATAAAGCACAAACAGACTGAACCACCAGGCTAGGCTAATATCATCCTGCTGTGACTATACTTTATCAAGGTCTCTGACATAGAAATATAATTTCCATGAGGATGCAGTCAAATTGCCATGATCTGAGACCCTTTTTCCTCGTTCTACTAATTATATTTCTGTGGTCTCTCTGCTCTCCAAAGCTGCGCAGCAGGAGTCTATGAGGCCGGCCACGTGGAGTGAGCTTCAGGGCCACCGTAGGAGCCGGGCCTACATTGACCTGCAGCCAGAGTTCATCACCAAGCCCCCCTCGGCCATTTCTCCTGGAAGACCAGTCAGCGGACACAGCCAGGACTCCCAAAGCAGGGCCAGTCACACGCCCAGGAGCGAAACCACTGGCTCAGGTGAGATAGAATGGAATGCAATAGAAGTTGAACGTAATTGAGAGCGACAGAATCGAGACAGACTATAGTCCTTATGGCTGTATAACAAAGTGCATGTTTACTATTGTTCCTTGTAATCAACCGTATATGCACCCTCTCACAGCCAGGGAGCTGTCTGTGATGACTAAGTGGGTGCTGACGCGCAGCGAGAAAGCAGTGAAAGACCGAGTGAAGAAGAGGGGGCCCCATCGGCCCGTCACCCCTCAGCATGTCCTCCTCAAGGTCAACTCCACCCACCAGCCGCAGGGAAGCGACCAAGCCGGGGCCAACATGAAACTCAATGCCCAGGTACGAGATGCCTGGGGCTCCCCTCCACCTGTCCAGGGAGTGGATCCAGAGCCCCACGCCTCACCATTCCCACCTACAACCCCAAAACAGAGCCCCCAGAGTCAGTCACAGAAGGCCCCAGCAGGACCCAGCCACCAGGTCTTGCAACATGGCATGACCAAGACCTACGTCCCCCTTATGACCCGCACTCTGGATCTCAAACTGAGGCAATCCCTCGACAGCCGTGAAGTCTGTTCCAGCAGTCCCTCCCCAGCTGTGATGCGGCCTCACACCAGCCACGCAGCTTCCACCCAGCGCACGCCATGCCCCGAGCCAGAGAAGAAGAGGCCCCAGACCTCCTGTGGTATAGCGGGTCTGGCGGTGCGTAAGGTGGGGGCATTCACTACCACGGCCCAGTCAAATGTCCAGGCCCCGCAGCGCATGTTCATGAGGGTGAGCAGCAAGCGGCCAGGACGCCACGTGGACTTTGAGATGCCCAATAAGACCATTAGCCAGTACAACCCTCTAGACCCATTCAGGTATGATATGCATAGAATTACACATAGAACAAATACATTATAAGATCTCTATGATGGTATGCCTTTATGTTGCCAAACTAATTTTTAAGTATTTCTTGATTTCTTCCTATCCATCTATTAATTAATTTATTCATTAATTCACTCAGGGAGCGTGGGGCCTTCAGGCTCCACACAGACACCCAGTTGGAGGAGTACTTCAGGGTCCAGAACCACCAACTGAATCAGCAGGGGGAGGGATGCTATAGGACCAGGAATGACCAGGACAGACAGAGGAAGGGGGTCTGGAAGATGAAGGTCAAAGGTGTCCGTGCCTTAGACTTCCCCAAGCAGGACCAGGTGTATGCCCCTGAGCTGGGCCATGAGATCTACATCTGAAATTGTCTGAGACTCAGCTGGACAGGTGTTTGGCTGGCTAAACCCAATACACACATGGAGCTTTTTGAACTGTGTGACCATGCCAGGGCAAGAATAGAGCCCAGGGCTTTTGCATGTATGATTCTCCCCCCTGGTGGCTTGTCTCTTGGTTTGCTGATCCTGAACTTTCTATGCAAGAGTTATTTTTAAAGAGACTATGTGCCCCACTTGTGTATCATGTAAATATATAGATGCATTTCTCTACTCCCACCAATCCATATATTATTTTTGTAATCTGATGAGGAGATAGCAGATTATTTTCTTTATCTGGTCTAATGAATGATTTTTACCTCACCTGTTTTGTGTCAGAAATTTGTATTTTTTCAAAGTGAGCATATGTTGATATGTTCCAAACTCAACCTGAATATTGCCCCAGTGTCCAGTAGGGGTCAGTATAATACCATCTGTGTTGGTCAGTCAGCTCAGAGAGAGAGGTCATAGGGGTTTCCATCCCAATAATCTCTCCTTCCTCCAGAACTAGGCACTCAATCACTACTTCCCACTGAAGTCCACAAGCGATGGGAAAAGGTGAGAGGAGAGCACTTAGATGAGAGAAGGAATTATACAACAAGCAAAGTGATGATGCTGTTTGTATGTGGCTGCAATGAAAGTGAACTGTGCGGGTGATCAGGGGTGTACTCATATCGTTGATTCTGTTGAAAAAATGATGGCAACACTTTACTTGACACCCAGCGTCATAATACGTTATGACATGGTCATAACCATGTCATAATATGTCATAACAGCTGACATAATGTCATAACACGCAACCTACCACACAAGGCAAAACATAATATTACACCATAGCCTACTTGTCAACAGTGTGTATTTCTATGTAACCGTATGCAACAGTATTTTCAGAAATGTAACATATTAAATTATCATTGTAACTGCGCACATATTGATGTCATACATGCACTTACCACAATACTCTGTTGCTGATTACTGGGACGCACGCATGAGCAGATTTCAGGAGCAGACACCCTCTTTTTGACTGATGACTGACATAAGGGCATGTAAGTGATAGGCCTATCTGGCTTATATGATTATGATGGTGTTATAAAGTGCATTTTCTTAGTCCAAGTAAAATGACACAGGATGGTCATAATGCATGTTCAAAAAAACATAACTGTTAAGAATTCATTACAACAACAACAAAGGAATTAAGAAACAAACTTTCAAACGAAAGGAAACTTCTTGCCAGGGAAATAAATAATTTAATAAGTGTGGGTTTTGACACTAATGTAGGTGTCATAACCACCCATTAAATAACCCAATATATGTCAAACAGGTGTAAATATGGGTTATGACAGTGTTATGACCATATTATGACAGGTTATGTCAGCTGTTGTGACATATTATGATATGGTTATGACCATGTCAACGTGTTGTGACACTGGGTGTCAAGTGTTACCAACGTTTCTTAAACAGAAGCAAATGGAACGAAACGGGGTTAAACCTACCTGAATTTGTCCAATAGAAACTGTTTGGACTAATGGTTACACCCTAGATCAGTGTGCAAGGCTGGTATTGAATGTGTCACTGGCTGTTACCTTGATTACTCCAATTTGTCTCTCGACCTGTTATAAACTTTTATTCATAGGCTAGGTTATATCAACCTCATGATGGACATAGGGAACATTTGAGTATCATGTAGTAGCCTAAACCTATCAATGTTACATTGAATGGAATATAAATGACTCATCCAATTTTTTTATTTTACCTTTATTTAACCCAGGTAGGCCAGTTGAGAACCAGTTCTCATTTACAACTGCGACCTGGCCAAGATAAAGCAAAGCAGTGCGACAAAAAACAACACAGAGTTACACATAGGATAAACAAAAGTACAGTCAATAACACAATAGAAAAATATATATACAGTGTGTGCAAATGGAGTAAGGAGGTAAGGCAATAAATAGGCCATAGTAGCGAAGTAATTACAATTTATCAAATTAACACAAGTGATAGATGTGCAGATGATGATTTGCAAGTAGAAATACTGGTGTGCAAAAGAGAAAAAAGTAAATAAAAACAATATGGGGATGAGGTAGGTAGTTGGGTGGGCTATGTACAGCTGCAGCGATCGGTAAGCTGCTCAGATAGCTGATGCTTAAAGTTAGTGAGGGAGATATAAGTCTCCAACTTCAGCGATTTTTGCAATTTGTTCCAGTCATTGGCAGCAGAGAACTGGAAGGAAAGGCAGCCAAAGTGGGTGTCAGCTTTGGGGAAGACCAGTGAGATATATCCATGCTGGAGCATGTGCTACGGGTGGGTGTTGTTATGGTGACCAATGAGCTGAGATAAGGTGGAGCTTTACCTAGCAAAGACTTATAGATGACCTGGAGCCAGTGGGTTTGGCGACGAGTATGTAGCGAGGGCCAGCCGACGAGAGCATACAGGTCGCAGTGGTGGGTGGTATATGGAGCTTTGGTTACGAAACAGATAGCACTGTGATAGACTGCATCCAGTTTGCTGAGTAGTGTTGGAGGCTATTTTGTAAATGACATCGCCGAAGTCGAGGATCGGTAGGATAGTCAGTTTTACGAGGGTATGTTTGGCAGCATGAGTGAAGGAGGCTTTGTTGCGAAATAGGAAGCCGATTCTAGATTTAATTTTGGATTCGAGATGCTTAATATGAGTCTGGAAGGAGTTTACAGTCTAGCCAGACACCTAGGTATTTGTAGTTTGTAGTCAGAACCGTCCAGAGTAGTGATGTTAGTCGGGCGGGTGGGTAAGGGCAGCGATCGGTTGAAGAGCATGCATTTAGTTTTACTAGCGTTTAAGAGCAGTTGGAGGCCACGGAAGGAGTGTTGTATGGCATTGAAGCTAACACTTAACACAGTGTCCAAAGGGCAGAAGTATACAAAATGGTGTAATAGAAATAAGGCCATGCTCATTAAAAAAATATTAATCCTCCCTAATCTTAAACGGCACCGACTGCCATTGAATTTCATGACTGTTTAGTTGGTGGCGGTAATGCATCAGTAGGTTGCCAATAGCCATTTAAAAAACAGAATAAGAAGGCAGCTAGTGGTTCTAACATTAGGCAAGAAACAATTACACTATAAAAACTAAGAATTTGTCTCTCGAAGAGATTGAATTAATTCATGGACCTTGGATGGAGGGGGGCAAGACAACTCAAATGTGAAATCCATTAACGCCAAGATAATGACATTCATTGCCCTTGGCAATCAACCATTCTCTGTCGTGGGTGTTGTTGGCTTTCGCGATTGCTCGAGCACACTACCAAGTGCACTATTTTTCAGATGTTGCCCTACTAGAGTTACACAGTAATAGCGTCACTGCTATTAGCTTCACGACACACTATGGAATGCCGTTTGGGTTTTTGCGTGTCAAAAAAGATACACGTCAAATAACACTATTTGACTCGTTAAATAAGCTTTAAATTTGACAAGTCAAATAACACAGTTCTATTATATTGTAGCGACCCGCACAGACAGCTGTGTGTTATGTATTAGGCTAGTAGGTGGTTGTGTTGTACTGACCAGTACCCAGTGTTCACGGGGTCCGACCTGTCAATCAACCTGCTATCTGCCAATCATGGGAATGCATGGAATGTTCTGATGCCGGGCATCCTGGCGGTTGGCGGAGTGGCATAGAGGGGGGCTGGGCAGGGGGATGGAGCATTGGAAGTTAAGACCAGGTTCAGCCTTTGTTCTCTCTCTTACGTCTGGGCTTCACAAGGATGATCCGATCCAGAAGAACGGTCACGGCACCACTGTAACAGTACTCTTCTTGCGTTGTGTACAATCAATCCTCGACACGAATTCCAACGTGTTGCACCAGTCATGGAGATTTATTCTGGTAGGAACAGCACAAAATTGCACGTCATGCAATGCACGGCTCACCATCCAACTCTGCACTCACACACTGTACAAAATATATGAACCCCCCCCACCAGACACAGTAAGTTGCTAGCTAGTACTGGCGGGAATTCTTTACAACCAAAATGCACAACCAATATTCTCCAAAAAACACTGCATCTTATGTGTGATGTTCGAATAACATTTACAAACAAATGTATATAAATTGTACACTTAAATCATCACTTGGGAGTATAAAAATCACTTTTGATGTACAGTGCTTTGCAACCAACAACTTACCGCTGGTTTGGTGCTTGTTCACTGGGACGATTCTAACTGAAACATCCTCCCTCGTAAGCAAGCTACGCAAACCAGCCAATAAGATGCCATGTTGAGTAGGTGACGGCAAGACAAAACTAAAACCAAAAACCCATTGGCTTAACAATAAAGTGGCAAGGGGAATCACCAATAAAACCCTGTTACACTAGCTAGCTTTAGGTTGGTACCTAGCTAGCACCGAGACAACCCGCCTGAAAACATTGACCAGTAGAAACTGCAGTCATTTTCATTATTCTTAGCAATGATTTAGGAATCCCCGTGAGTAACCATTAGCTAGGTATTCACTTGTTGTTCGCCTATTGAAATTGAACTTCAGTTCATGAAAATAAATAGCTAGCCAGCTACATAACCCTGTTGCCCAAAACTAATGTTATAAGCAGCCAGCTAGCTTCCTATAGCTAGGGAGGCTCGACCTGACCTGTTATGTGTTGCGAAGCTAGCCACAATAAGGATTAGGCACAATAGTGGAATTTGCGGTTTGCCTTCAAAATTTAAGTACCTATTTGAAAATGATGTAGAAGGTTACAATTGGTGGAATCATGCCATATTTAGACTAGATAATGTTAAACAAGGTTGGAATGTGAAGCACTGAAATGGGGTATCACTCTCTCGGTGACACCCACAGAACACAACTGTGAAGAGTTTACGCTAATATTCAGCATTGTAGCTCTTATTGCGGGACTGTGACTGTGTGAAATCACCTCCCCAGTCTATTGTGTGTATTGACATTCACATTGCACTGCACAGCTTTACCTAAGGATTGGGGATCAATGAAATGGAGTATCAGTCTACTCAATACCCAAGATATTTTTCCCAAAGTCTTCCTCAGAGTTATCAGGCTCCAAAACATCCACACAGTATTGTTTTTCCTCAGGAATAGTGTTCAATACACATAGGTTGACAATAAATGTGGCTCAATTCACAGCTGTTTTAGAGTCCCGCAATTAGAGCTACGGTGCTAATGTTCTCTGGGTGTCACTGAGTAGACTGATACCCCATGTCATTGATCCACAATCCATAGGTAAGGCTGTACAGTGAAATAAGTATGCCCCCAATGCAATATTAAAGTATAATACATACAATGTGATTTCAACAGATTTTTGTCAAATTGACAAATTATTGTCTTTTGTTGATTTTATATAACAACATTCCAACCTCGTTTAGCATGATCTATTCAATTATGGCATAATTTTACTATTTGTATTAATTTGCGTCACTGTCAATGACATACTTTTATTTTAAAGGCTAACCGCAAAGTCCACTATTGTGGCTAATCCTTATTGTGGCTAGCTTCACATTGATGGGTCCGAACACCATTAATCAAATAAGAACTGTCTTATAAATTAGGGTTATTTTAGAAGATAACACCTAGCTATATAGTTAGCTAGCTAATCAATGTGTAATAACTACGTAAAAAAATTATGAACGCGTTAAATTAATATGTGACGTGCAGTCATATTCAGGTCCTGATTGGTCAACAAGCTTATTTGGGAAAGTGAGCAGCGCAAACCTCTGATAGCGTAATGGTAGAAAAAGTTGAGCTCTGCTCTACTTGATGCACATTTCAAGCGAAACGTTGGAGTGAAGAGTTGTCAAGAGGAGGTGCGCGCCTCTGGACAAAACCCACTGTTCGGGTATTAAGCTATGACTTTAGCATTATGTTAGTAGCCTACAAAACCCCTTTATTGTCTAAGAAAATTCTGCCTCCAGAGATTGTAAGCAGATACCTGGTACAAGTTTACTGTGCACTTCACTGCTCTCAAAGTTCAATCACGGCCCTCTCTTTCTGATGCCTGAGTGAGGAGCTATGAGGTCATTAGAATGAGACCAGTTGGTTGAATTGTCCTTTCCAACAAACCAAAGCCATTCAATCTGCCACCTGCCCTCTGGCCCCGGTGCCTTTGGGGCATCATTAAAGGGTAGAGGAGGAGGAGATTTGGGGAGGGAAGGTTGGACTCTTCCTTTGACTACAGCAGCAGAACAGCTGGAAACTATAGCGAGGAGTGGAGAAAGAGGTAGAGAGGATAGCGGCAGGAGAAGAGAAGACACCCCCTTCAGAGATGATCCTCATTCAGAGGCAGCCCTGCTGCTAATTTGATTTAATCTGCAGAAAATTGGGGTTTTACGGCAATGCGTCTTCCCCCTTTCCCTTTTCTCCCCGGGCACCGGCTGTGTGAGGTAGCAAGAGGACAAAACACCCCCTGTTCCCCTCTCCAGCTTAGCCGATCAGGCAGTTCAAACCTCCATTGTTCCCCCAGGTATGGAAGCCCTTGTCTGGGGTCACCAGCGCCACGGGGAAATAACGAGCGTGAAATCAAAGTAAAGGTAGAAAAGAGAAAGTCTTCATGGATGGTGGAATGCCCAGAGACCTTCTGCTCCCTAGAGTTGGCCTAGGGGTGGGGTGACGTAAGGGGGAGGGGATGTTGGAGGTTGGGGTAGAGGAGGACAGGGGGGTAAAAGCTTTAAAGAAAGGACAGTTACCCATAGATCTATGGGAGGTTATGGGGGTGGAGGTTGGGCCAGAGGATACAAAGAGACTTTTTGGAATAGGACCTTGTTGACCCCATGACATAATCTGCATGGTTTTGCATCTGCATAGACTCAGCGATATAGGCAGATATTTGCATTCCCTATAGTTAATTTGTCAAATCAATTTTCTTATTTTTCATGCTGTTTCGGTGGCAGACTTGAACTCTAGGACTAAGGGCACTTAGCGAGTGCCTGTCTGTCATGGTTCAGGACATGGTTGACACGATCAAGATCTGAAGTTGTAGGCTATTTGCATGACACTCAGACTGTAGGCTAACCTGCCCCGAGGCTGTGCAGACAGACATCACACATACTACCACTGATACTAACAAAAAATTGAATTGACAACCATATCAAACTTCTGACAAGAATAGCCATTGATTAAACACTGGTGCAAAGTAGGTAAAAGAAATGTCTGCGGTTTGGGCCTTTTATGACGTTATTGATTACAAGCTATGGACTACAGTGACAGATTGTTCTAAAGAGGTAGCCTGTGTATCATATCCCAGGGACCCACTGGCCAAGGTTAGCATTAAGGTAATGGATATGGCTAATAAAGGAAACTTAGTAAACTTTAAAGGTAGGCTCTGAGACACAGAGATATCTATTCAGAATCAAAACCACCAGGGACTGACAACGGCAATGACATCATCACATGGATGGGATCAGAGCTTTACATTTGGATCTATTTGGAGCATTTGAGCTCAATATAAGGCTATGCCAATCAGTCAAGCACTCTAATCCCCGAATAGAATAACCCAAACAGCCAAGCCTCGTTGGAACAGAGCAATGTTTCCATCCTTCCCCATTCCTTAGGAGTGAGTGTGTTTGTATGTTTGTGTGTGAGTGCAAAGCTCAGTGTACGCCCAGTGTGTGGAAATCAGATCGGCCTGCTTTGCCTTGGCTACTGACCTCATTCTCAGATAAAGATCACAGGTGTAAGGGGATCCGACCACAACGAGGAGGAAGCAATTAACGGTAACACCACCACCACGATACGGAACGGATTAAGAACCAGCCAAGCCAAATGGATAAGAGGCAGATCTGATTGGCTGGTTGATCATTGATTGGCTAACCAGTCAGTGATGGGGGTGGCAGGTAGCCTAGTGGTTAGAGCATTGGACTAATAACCAAAAGTTTGCTAGATCAAATCCACAAGCTGACAAGGTAAAAATCTGTCGGTCTGCCCCTGAACAAGGCAGTTAACCCACTGTTCCAAAGCTGTCATGGAAATTAAGAATTTGTTCTTAACCGACTTGCCTAGTAAAATAAATAAAATGGACTGATTGTGTTTTTGTGGTATAACTATTTTCCATCCCAGGCCAGGGCTCTTGATTTAGCCTACAAGAGTGGGAGGTGAAAGAGAAACCAATGACCACACATCAGGGGGAGGGTGATCAGAAAGGGTGCTGGGAGCCGGTGATTGGTTGTGTATAAGAGTGGCTCCATTTGATTGGTTGTATATATTAGTAGCGAGAGTGGCTCAGCCTCCCATCAGTCAGATCTGATAGGGCAGAGTTGTTCTCCACCGAGCTCTCTCTCATACTCTCTTACTTATCACTGTACATCAAACGAAAGGCATGACTCTCATCTCCAAAATAAAACAAACACAGCTAACGCATCTCCCTCTCAGCCCTATGTGACATTTGGGGACAATTTTAACTGTTTGTCTATAGAGGTCGCCGTTGCTTCACATATCACCATCAAGTGTGTAGAATTTATATGAAAGCAGTTTTAATAATGCACATGCCAGTTATAAAGGATTTACCAGGAGCAGCCCTACACTGCACCGTGTCATTAGTTCCAAATAAAACCCTGTGTTTTCAGTGTCAACCCACTGTCTCCTTGTACGTCCAGTTACTATCAGAGTTACTGTCTATCTGTGAGTTTTGTACTGAAATGGAGGAACAGGACAGAACAGCATGACTCTTCATCCACTATGGACCCTGCTTAGCCTGGTCCCAGATCTGTTTGTGCTGAATAGTCAACTCTTATGGTCATTGTTATGCCAAACAGCACAAACATATCTGGGACCAGACTATATATTCTGCTTTAGTCCGAGTTGTAATCTATTGAGGGTTGTCGATAGACTGTAACAACAAAAACAGTATTTCCAATCCCAGTGTAACCAAAACATGAAGTAACAAAAGCAATGCAAGGGAATTACAATAGCATTATTCATGCTGTCAAGATGCTGATAATGGTTAAGTAACATATGTTTTACAAGCTATTTAAAATCCAGTTATTACATTTTCATGAGATGTCAATGTGTTCCAATGTGTGCCACTACTACTATTAAACCATGGAAAAGGGCTGCCAGCCCAGGGATTGACCTGTGGTCTCAATAGCTCCCAGTTATAGCCAAACTACCCCAGACATCTGCAGGAGACAGACAGTGTTAAGTGTCATAATTCCACTATTTTCCGAGACGTAAATAGGGAGTCCACGTCACAAATGGCACCCTATTGCCTTTTACAGTGGATTACATAGGGATTATTATGCCCTAAATATAGGGAATAGGATGCAATTTGGGACACAATGGTGAAGGTTAAAGGTCACCTGCATAAAACTTCCCTATTTGGGGCCAGTTGGACATTCGGTGGCTGGGGGGTAAGCAACCAGCAACCTGAAACAAGTGGCCAATTCACACAGGAAAGGTTTTGGGTAAGCAAACTTTGACTCGGTTTCCTGCCCCCTAACAGAAACAAGACATTAATTGTAACACAACACTACGGAGGTTCTTCATGCACCAGGGAAGCAGAACAAAACTAACCAAGTGGCCCAGAGCTGCAGCCTGGGCACCTGACAAAGGATTAGAAGTTCAATGTTTTCAATGTTGAACAAAATCGCACCATGGTAGCTAACTCGAATTAGAGGAAGTGAGTAATTGCCAGGAAAAAATGTAGTTTATGTAGGCGATAGCAGAAGTAAGTCAACTGAATCAGTCTGCTAACTATGCATACCTTTTTAGCACTGTATATTCTATGTATTGGTGTGTCAAGACATTCACAAGCCCTGCTATGCATTAGGCTGCAAATGCTATGCACCTCGTCGATCTTTTTTGAATAGGCTGCTGCAAGACAGACAGTTGTCGTCCGAATGAATAAATAAGGCTAGATGATTGGGTTAGAGAGACAATTGAGGTAAAATTCCTTCGCCGTGAGACAGTGTGTGTAGCAGATAACCTCCTGGGGTGCCAAGTGGAGGTGCCACATCAATCACACACATCATCATTCAGTTTAAAGTAAGGGGTTCAGAGGGGTTTGATCTCTGAGTCTTTTTGCCAAGTCTTCGACAATCATCTACATAAGGCTTCCCTGTCATCTGGTGCCCTGTCTGACCCAGACTCAAGGATTCATCCACTTACCCTAAAGACAGAGTGAAGCAACACTGTTTACTCCCATATGTTTAGAAAAGCAACAATGGTGCCTTTTTATTTATTACAGAGTCTGCTGTGGAATGCCCACTCTAGAAACTTAGTCTACATCCCAAATGGAACCCTATTGCCTATGTAGTGTACTAGTTTTAATGGGCCCCAGGTTAAAAGTAGTATACTGCATAGGGAATAGGGTGCCATTTGGGTCACAACCGTAGAGATTAGTGTGTGACGTGTGTATGTGTGTAGGACACAAGGTTAGGCTGTGCTCTCCTCTGCCTTATCAGGCTCTGCCGCTCCTCTCCAGCCCCTGCCCCGACCCGCCAGAGAAAGACCCTGGTGTTATCAGGGGCTACAGGAGAGCAAACATCTGTAGTTGACATGAGCTCACCGCTAATTGCTTGTTAAACGAGGATTAAGTGCCTGAGTCAGGCTCTGAGGAGTGGGCTGATAAAAACGTCCATTAGTCCCGTCCCAATCTGAGTGTGTGTAAGAGGACGGCATGTCTGAGGCTCGAGGTTAGTGATCATTTAGAAGTGAAACTACAGCTACAACCTGGTTTGTTGTTTGGGACAAGGTCTGGTGGATAGGGAGTTTTAAGATGTGACCAGCAGTAGTTAGCACAAAGGTCTTTGGTCAAAAGTAGTTCAGTACTATATAGGGAATATGGTGCCGTTTGAGATGCAGCCCGTTTTTGGAGGGCCAATGGGTAGCCAGGCTCAGATATTTCACATCTCTCTGTCTGTGATTCCTATCATGTTGACACAAGTGTTGTATAAAAAAACAAAGCAAACATTACACCAGTTGTGTTTTTATGTAGTTGTCATAGGGAGTATTGTCGGGAAACAATGATGACCCATTTCAGCAGCAGATGTTTGAGGTCACCATCGTTGGTAGGGTTTCTGAAATTGGAGGGTAAATACGTTTGACTATAAAAAAAGAAAGAAAATCCACATACAGTATACATGGCCATGTTTCCTAGCTGCTGTAGGTTTATAGCACTGTCAGTCACTGGGGATAAAACAGCTGCATATATTTAAAACAAAATCCATGATAGCCAACAATGACACAATAACCGCTCTTAGAGCCCCTGGATCCATTTTGGATTCTGAGAAACAGTCCACGATCTCTCTCATCAGTGAGTGGTCTAAGACCGCTGAGACAGTCACATACAGCATGATAGGTCTCGTTGCTCTCGTCATTCCCTGATTCATCCACCCCCCCCACCCCCCATCTTCAGCTGTTAAAACAGCAGAAATTATGGCTGTAATTGTTTCAGTGTGTAGCCTGTTATTTTAATGTGCCAAACTGGATGAGTCAGGAATAAAATTTTAAAAACTATTGCAGTAAATGGCAAGTATTTTCTGACTACTGACAATCTTAACGTTTTGGCACACGTAGGCTTACTTTTTGGAATAGTTTGACTAATTATCAGGTGTTTCCAATTTCTCCACAGTGATATGAAATGGATACCACCACCTAGAAGGAGACAGAGAGACAGGGCATGGTTGTCTTTTCACCATGACTGACCGGCAACTATCTGGACAGATTTTACAGAAAGCCTAGGGCTAGATGGATTTGGCTCCTCTATGCTTTTGTGCCTTCTTTCTCTGTTTCTTAATCCTCTAATATTTCTTAACATCCTCTTATTGTGAAATGAGCCCATGCTGAGGAGCATCTGTTTGTCTATTGTGAGGATGGCTGAGGTAACAGTTAACCAACAGGGGACAAGGAGAACATAGTTATAGTTATGGTGTCCATATTAGGACAGTCTAAAAGCCGATTTAGGGTAAATCTGACATCTGCCGTGGCCGTACAGCATTTACAGCAATGTGGCCTCCGCAGAAGTCAGAGCATTCATACTTCTTGTTTGCCCCCCAGCAGAATTAGCCTATATTTAGGCTATTGCTTGTATGTGTATTTGACACTATGTTGAGGTAAAAATGCTTGTATGGATGTCAACCCCAATATATCCAAATTGAATTTTAGTAACCACAGTGTTCGGCCTACTAGTTACTCCTTTAATCTAACAATATAATGCTTATCTTTATAAAAACATATTCTGATAGAAAATTTAAGAATTAGACTCCTTCTGTATGCCTATATCTGTATAGCAGTAGTAGCCTATCTGACATGTATAAATCCATGTCGATGTTGGGAACATGGTGCCGGCATATCTCTATCTTTCTCTGTCTGTCTAGGGCTAGGCCTAAACTTATGGACACCTTTACAAGCCTTTGTAAGATTTTAGGCCTATATGCATGCAATGCCTGGATGCATTTAGTGCTCAAATCAGCTGAACAGTGAGGTAGAAAATTATTATTTTAGGAAAGTAAAAAACAATAGACTATAAAGTTTTGAAGACGCTACACATCGAAACACAATGAATATTTTTTTGTAATTTGTTACAGTCAGTTTTTAAGGACACGTAACTGTGGATCATTTGGCTAATATTGCTTGTTTGTTGATGGCGCCCAGTTGGAGGTTTATTTCTCCCTCTCTTCTACTCTCAGATTTGAACGGATCTCTTGGATCCAAACCAGCATCGGTCTCTTTGGGTTTGTTTTCCACGGTCCTTTTCGGAATGGGTCTGACTGTCCTTGGGTCCATTCGGAAAGGGTCTCCTCTTTTTGATAATTAAATGCATACTGGGTCGGGTGGGAAAGCCACGGATCCATTTCGGAACAGGTCCAACTTTTTGGCTATATCAAGACTATATCAAATCAAATCAAATTTGTCACATGCGCCGAATACAACAGGTGTAGACCTTACCGTGAAATGCTTACTTACAAGCCCTTAACCAACCATACAGTTTGCAACTAAAGGGGAAAAAAGTAAAACAATAAAATAACAATAATAACGCTATATACAGGGGGCTCCGGTACCGAGTCAATGTGCGGGGGTACAGGTTAGTCGAGGTCATTTGTACATGTAGGTAGGGGTAAAGTGACTATGCCTAGATAATAAACAGTGAGTAACAGCAGGGTAAAAACAAACAGGGGGGTGTCAATGCAAATAGTCTGGGTGGCCATTATTTTGATTAATTGCTCAGCAATCTTATGGCTTGGGGGTAGAAGCTGTTTTGAAGCCTTTTTGATCTAGAGTTTGTTCTCTCTGCTACCGTACAGCAAGCAGTACCGCAGCTCTGTCTATGACTTAGGGGACTGGAGTCCTTGGCAATTTTTTGGGCCTTCCTCTGACACAGCCTAGTATATAGGTCCTGGATGGCAGGAAGCTTGGTCCCAGTGATGTACTGTGTCATACGCACTACCCTTTGTAGCGCCTTACGGTCAGATGCCGAGCAGTTGCCATACCAGGCGGTGATGCAACCGGTCATCACGCTCTTGATGGTGCAGCTGTAGAACTTTTTGAGGATCTGGGGACCAATGCCAAACCCTCTTCACGACTGTCTTGGTGTGTTTGGTCCATGATAGTTTGTTGATGATGTGGACACAAAGGAACTTGAAACTCTCAACCCTCTCTACTATAGCCCTGTCGATGTGATCCTTCTCCTGTAGTCCATGTTCATCTGGTTTGTCTTGCTCACGTTGATGGACAGGTTGTTGTCCTGGCACCACACTGTCAGTTCTCTGACCGCCTATCTACAGGCTGTCTCATCGTTGTCGGTGATCAGGCCTACCCCCGTTGTGTCGTTAGCAAACTTAATGATGGTGCTGGAGTCGTGCTTGGCCACGCAGTTGTGGGTGAACATAGAGTTGTAGTGTAGCATCCGCATCACCTGACCACTTCCGTATTGAGCGAGTCACTGGTACTTCCTACTTTAGTTTTGCTTGTAAGCAGGAATCAGGAGGATAGAATTAAGATCAGATTTACCAAATGGAGGTCGAGGAAGAGCTTTGTACACGTCTCTGTGTGTGGAGTAAACGTGGTCAAGAGTTTTTTTCCCTCTTTCCCCGGCCATTAGGAACAACGCTTTTTCTTGTTTGCTTATGGCCTTATACAGCTCGTAGAGTACAGTCTTAGTGCCAGCGTCGGTTTGTGGTGGTAAATAGATGGCTCCGAATAAAATAGATGAAAACTCTCTTGTAGATAGTGTGGTCTACAGCTTATCATGAGGTACTCTACCTCAGGCAAGCAAAACCTCGAGACTACCTTAATATTAGACATCGCGCACCAGCTGTTGACAAATAGACACACACACCCACCCCTCGTCTTACCGGATGTAGCTGTTCTGTCCTGCCGACGCACGGAAAACTGATGTCCCGTTGGTAGGATGGTCTCGAACGGAGCTCATCCAATTTATTCTCCAGTGATTGCACGTTGGCAAATAGAATGGATGGTGGAGCTGGGTTACCCACTCACCGACTGAATTCTCACAAGGCACCCTGATCTGTGCCCCCTGTATTTCCTTATTTTCTTCATTTGAATGACGGGAATTTGGGTCTTGTCCCGGGAGCAACATTATATCCTTATTTACATAAGTAATCAGACTCATAAGTAATCAGACTTTGCTATGAGAAATTGAACTCAGGTGAATCCTGTTTCCATTGATCATCTTTGAGATGTTTCTACAACTTGATTGGAGTCCACCTGTGGTCAATTAAATTGATTGGACATTATTTGGAAAGGCACACACCTGTCTACATAAGGTCCCACAGTTGACAATGAATGTCAGAGAAAAAAAACAACCCATGAGGTCTAAAGAATTCTCTGTAGAGCTCCAAACAGGATTGTCTCGAGACACAGATCTGGGGAAAGGTACAAAAAAATGTCTGCAGCATTGAAGGCACCCAAGAACACAGTGACCTCCATCATTCTTAAATTGAAGAAGTTTGGAACCATCAAGACACTTCATAGAGCTGGCCGCCCGGCCAAACTGAGCAATCGACAGAGAAGAACCTTGGTTAAGGAGGTGACCAACAATCCGATGGTCACTCTGAAAGATCTCCAGAGTTCATTTGTGGAGATGGGAGAACTTTCTAGAAGGACAACCATCTCTGCAGCACTCAACCAATCAGGCTTTTATGGTAGACTGGCCAGACGGAAGCCACTCCTCAGTAAAATGGACATGACAGCCCGCTTGAAGTTTGTCAAAAGGCACCTAAAGACGCTCAGACCATGAGAAACAAGATTTGCTGGTCTAATGAAACCAAGATTGAACTCTTTGGCCTGAATGCCAAGTGTCACATCTGGGGGAATCATGGCAACATCCTTATTGTGAAGCATGGTGGTGGCAGCATCATGCTGTGGGGATGTTTTCAGCAGCAGGGACTGGGAGACTAGTCAGGGTTGAGAGAAAGATGAACGGCACAAAGTACAGAGAGATCCTTGATGATAACCTGCTCCAGAGCACTCTGGACCTCAGACTGGGGTGAAGGTTCACCTTCCAACAGGACTTTAAAACGACCCTAAGCACACAGCCAAGACAACACAGCAGTGGCTTCAGGACAAGTCTCTGAATGTCCTTGAGGGGCCCAGCCAGAGCCCGGACTTGAACCCGATCAAACATCTCTGGAGAGACCTGAAAATAGCTGTGCAGCGACACTCCACATCCAACCTGAGAGAGCTTGATAGGATCTGCAGAGAAGAATGGGAGAAATTCCCCAAATACAGGTGTGCCAAGCTTGTAGCTTCATACACAAGAAGACTCAAGGCTGTAATTGCTGTCAAAGGTGCTTCAACAAAGTACTGAGTAAAGGGTCTGAATCCTTATGTAAATGTATTATTTCCCTTCTTTTTATACATTTGCAAAAATGTATAAAAAACGTGTTTTTGCTTTGTCCTTATGGGGTATTGTGTGTAGATTGATGAGGGGGGAAAAAGCAATTTAATAAATTTTAGAATAAGGCTGTAACATAACAAAATGTGGAAAAAGTCAAGGGGTCTGAATACTTTCCGAATGCACTGTATGAACGTGCAAGTTCTGTTCTTGATGATTTTAAAGGCTTGTTCATGGATTCCCATCTTTTTATCGTTATTTGTCTTGGTAGAACGACTTAACAAGCAAAATCATGCTAATTTCTCACAAATCTTTCTGGACATTTTTTCTCTCTCACTTGCATATCTTTCTCTCACTCTCACACACTCTCTCTCTCCGTGTTAACGTTTCCAACACTGTCGTCTTGGCTGTTTTCTCACTTTGAGTCTCAGTTTTATTGGGTCTTCCCTTGTCACTCGTTAGACTTTTAATGAAACCGATTTCACGCCCTTTCTTCTTCTCCGAACATCTGTTAACAGCTGCAAGGAAACTAATTAAAGGCCAAAGAGAGCGAGAGAGAGACGGGGAAAAAAACAAGTTGATGTTGAGGAAAAAATACATGAATAGTCACCATTGCCCGGCATGAATCTGTGAGAATTGATGGTGTTCACTGAGTCTGAAGCTATTGGGCGAGATAAAATATGAATTGATCCCTATGCAGCTGCAGTTCCAGCGAAGAGTTAAAACCTCTGGGGCTCTGTGTCAGTGCTTTGTTATGTTTCACCAATACAATTAAATAAACATGACACTTCAAGCATTGGTTCAGTTTTTAAACATTTGGTATAATAACCATTTTTCCTATCTAGGCCAATGTTCTGTGTTTTCTTAATCTTAACTTTATCTCCATGTGAGAAAACTTTTGGATAGTTTTAAAGCAATCATCAAGTGTTGCCATAGCTGTGATAGTGGATATCCAATACAACATGACTTAACTCCAATAGAAAGGATTTCAGCAGATTATCTTCAGATAAAAAGAAGACATAATATAGTCCCAACCCTTTATGCTCCACTTTCCCATTTTAATTAATCAGCCAATAAGCATTAAGGAATAAATCTCTCAAAACCTCTTTCCATTTGTGATGTTCTGTTGTGCCTTCAAGAGTGTCACGCCTGCTCCCGCTCCCCCTCTCTGGCCCTCGAGGGCGCCATGCTGCCCATCATTACGCACACCTGTCACCATCATTACGCGCATTGGCGCTCATTGGACTCACCTGGACTCCTTCACTTTGTTGATTGCCCCTCTATAGAGTCTGTTCCTCAACCTCTTGATGAAAACGTGCACCTTGGTGGTCAGAAATAGACTGTATAAAGACTAATAGTTCTGTACTGTACCATAGAACTCTCAGGGTTGAGAAAGCACTGATTGTTTTCTCTGTCTCTGGCCTGACTAGCTACAGTGGAAAAGCTTGCTTGTCCATCCAATTCATTATCCGGCTCCATTTTACAGATAGGCTATGCAAATTGCAGGGGGGACTGTTGCTGGAGTAAACCTGGAGGAGAGGAAAAATGAAAGTGACAGGGGTTGAAAGATATCAGTTGCAATCTGCTGGCTGAGGAGGTGAAGGGCGAGAGTGAAAGCCTGGGCACTGAATACATGACAATTCCACTAAGAGCTTTCCGAACGACGAGCCACTGCGTATGTACACAAGGGTAACCTGATATGATTTGATAAGTTGGAAACGTCTGGCCTCCACTTCTCATTCTGCAACTGTCTAGGTTAGCACACTGATATATTTGACATGGAGACATCAGAAGTGATCTTCTTAGCGAGGTTGAAGCAGTGGCTTTGCCACTTTGAGGCAGCTCATATGTTTCACATCAGCAGGATTCAGTGAAAGGACTGGAAAAGAGTAGGATAAGCCAAGGGAATAAGTTTCCTGTTTTAAAGACCAAAGCCTGCATCCGAAATGGCCCTGGTAAAAAGTAGTGGACTAAATAGGGAACAGAACATCACAAATGGAAAAAAGTTTTGAGAGATTTATTCCTTAATGCTTATTGGCTGATTAATTAAAATGGGAAAGTGGAGCATAAAGGGTTGGGACTATATTAGGTCTTCTTTTTATCTGAAGATAATCTGCTGAAATCCTTTCTATTGGAGTTAAGTCATGCTGTATTGGATATCCACTATCACAGCTATGGCAACACTTGATGATTGCTTTAAAACTATCCAAAAGTTTCCTCACATGGAGATAAAGTTAAGATTAAGAAAATGCAATAATACAGATGTACATTCTGTTTGATGACAACACAAAACCTCCCATGGCATGCCTTATTACCAGAACATTGGCCTAGATAGGAAGAATCTCAGTGCAGATTGTTATTAGGAGATAGTGGTGGCTCTGCTGTAGTGTTTCTTGTTGTGACACATGAGATGAAGTATAAGATGCTGTCCAACTACTGTACTGTAACTATAATGTCTCAGTTCTTATTAAGACTTGTCTCTGACTGACTAGTCAGTAGAATTAACCACGCCATCTATAACAGGACGAAGTAACTCCCTCTCCAAATCAACCATGATGTTCTGTGGTGCCTTCAAGAGTTTATACAATGACTAACACTATGTAATAATATCACTGAGGAGGATACGTTTTATCACCCTTTTCCCAAATTTGTTTCATCTCCAAATCAAAATGTGTCACTGAAACAAAGTTTATTTATTCAAATTGTAAAATATTCGAGCCAACACAGGGAATGACAGAGAATACCTTGTGAACCATTTCATTCTGGGAAAAAAGGAGATGTTTGCATAAAAATGTACTGCCGCCTTTGGAAGCCTGTGGTCGTCCAATAAAAGCAGAGACAGGGTCCACTGCTCTTTCTACGAGAATGGAGAAACCCCAATGTTCTGTGTGATTAAGACCTTAAAAAGAGAAACTCGACTCTCATCCATTCCAAAGATACTAATTGTGTTTTCATCGCTAAATCACTACTCTGTGCTGTCCTTTACCTCAATGGGTTGAAGTCGCACCACCTTCCCCACATAGGCCTACTGTCCAGACACACGCATGCACACACCCTTTCTCTAATCTAGGGGAAATCTAACCTCAGACTGCTACAGTGGGACTTCGTGGTGGAAACTAATGTTTTTAAAAAGGGGTGAGTCAATTCAAACCCAATTGGGAATAGTCTCCATGGCTAATCAACATAAACCAGTGGCTTTCCTGTTGGCATTGACCATAATGAAAACAGTAGCTGCCTTAAAATGGACTGGCGGGCAGACCTTGGTTCCTATGACTAAAACAGTGGCATGTGTCCTAGACTCCATCCTGAATCTCACCCTATTACCTATATAGTGCACCCTGGTCAAAGTAGTGCACTATATAGGGAATAGGGTGTCAGTTGGGACAGTTCCCCAGACGCCAGTGCATCGGACTGGGCTGGGAGAGACTATACTGTACACAACATCTAGGATCTGTGTCACGAGAAACACTCCAGAGATGCAGAGACAGATATCCATCCATTAAAGAGCAGCCTGACTGTTTCTTTCCCTGTCTGTATGAATCTCTATAGGAATCAATAATGTGTAAATTACTTTGTCTCAAGTGACATCTTATTAAGATGTGGCAGTGGCCTATGGCTTCGAACCTGTTACAGGGTGCCAGGGGCTCTCCAAAGACGCTGGGTGAAAATGATTCCCAAATCTTCAGATAAAACTAAGCCTTTCCACATGTGAGAGCGAGCACGTTCCTAAAACTCCTGGCTCGTGTTAAACAATCGAACCGGAGATTCCAGGCTTAGATATACTGCTCCCAATATCAGTTTAACTATTGGCTTATGTGTCTTTTCAATGTGCCGTATTCATATTCTAATGTCTGACTTTTATGAAAATGATATTGCTGAAATACATTACTCTGCTATAACATGGCCTGTTGACAGTTAGGCTACGCTGATGCGAACACACAACACAAACATTAAAAAATGCACGCATGCAGACGCGTACACACACACACACACACACACACACAGACTAGAACAATAGGTTTTCTGTTGAACATTTTTGAGAATTTGAGATACACAGATACACTGTAGTATTGACCTCCTCCCTGCTTGGTTTGTTATTTTTGGTCAAACACAGCGACATAACTCTGCTGCATACCTGGCTCACACCCTCATTTCTCTCTCTCTTTCTGTCTCTCTCTCTCTTTATCTATCCCCTCTGTCTCTTTCTGCTTCTATGTCTCTCTTTATCTCTCAGCTTTTGTCTCTCTCTCTGTTTCGCTCTCTGTTTTTCGCTCTCTGTTTTACACACTACGTTTGTCGCTCTTTACGTTTATTTCTCTCTGTTTCTGACAACGAGTGGGGCTACCTCATCAACAAGCGGCCCACCACGGCCGTTATGTACAGTATGTTTTCCCAAAAATGCACAAGGATTACCAGGAGTTTCCCTTGGACGTCTGATTGTGGCAAGTAATGACTCTCTAACCGAGCCTTTGTCTAATTTTATTGATTTCCACATCAGACCTCTCGTTACTAAGCTACCATCTGACTTAAGAGACACAGGCGACTTTATCAATCTACATGACCAAAAGTATTTGAACACCTGCTTGCCAAACATCTCATTCCAAAATCATTGGCATTAATATGGAGTTGGTTGCCCCTTTGCTGCTATAACAGCCTCCACTCTTCTGGGATGACTTTCCACTAGATTTTGGAACATTGCTGGGGAACTTGCTTGCATTCAGCCACAAGAGCATTTGTGAGCTCGGACACTGATGTTGGGCAATTAGGCCTAGCTCGCAGTCTGAGTTCCAATTCATCCCACAGGTGTTCGATGGGGTTTAGGTCAGGGCTCTGTGCAGGCCAGTCAAATTCTTCCACACCGATCTTGACAAATCATTTCTGTATGGATCTCGCTTTGTGCACTGGGGCATTGTCATGCTGAAACAGGAAAGGGCCTTCCCCGAAACGTTGCTACAAATTTTTATGTATTTATTTAACCAGGCAAGTCAGTTAAGAACAAATTCTTATTTACAATGACGGTCTACACCCGGCCAAATCCGGACGACGCTGGGCCAATTGTGTGCTGCCCTATGGGACTTCCAATCACAGACGGTTGTGATACAGCCTGGAATCGAACAAGGGTGTCTGTAGTGACGCTTCAAGACCTGATATGTAGTGCCTTAGACGGCTGTGCCACTTCGGGAGCCCCCATGTGGAATATTGTAGTAACCAAAAAAGTATTAAACAAATCTAAATAGATTTTATATTTGAGATTCTTCAAAGTAGCCACCCTTTGCCCTGATGACAGCTATGCACACTCTTGGCATTCTCTCAACCAGCTTCACCTGGAATACTTTTCCAACAATCTTGAAGGAGTTCCCACATACGCTGAGTACTTGTTGGCTGCTTTTCCATCACTCTGTGGTCCAACTCATCTCAAACCATCTCAATTGGGTTGAGGTCGGGTAACTGTGGAGGCCAGGTCATCGGATGCAGCACTCCATCACTCTCCTTCTTGGTTATATAGCCCTTACACAGCCTGGATGTGTGTTGGGTCATTGTCCTATTGAAAAACAAATGATAGTCCCGCTAAGCGCAAACCAGATGGGATGGTCTATCGCTGCAGAATGTTGTGGTAGCCATGCTGGTTAAGTGTGCCTTAAATTCTAAATAAATCAATCATTGACAGTGTCACCAGCAAAGCACCCCCACACCACCACCTCCTTCATACTTCACGGTAGGAACCACACATGTGGAGATCATCCGTTCACCTACTCTGCGTCTCACAAAGACACGGCAGTTGGAACCAAAACTCACAAATTTGGACACATCAGACCAAAGGACAGATTTCCACCGGTCTAATGTCCATTGCTCGTGTTTCTTGGCCCAAGCAAGTCTCTTCTTCTTACTGGTGTTCTTTGGTATTGGTTTCTTTGCGTTTAGTGGGCCTGTCATTGTTCTCCATCCCAAATCTTCCCATTGCCCCCAAGCAAAATTAGCCTACATTTAAGCTATTGTTTATGTGTATTTCACACTATGTTGAGGTAAAAATCAGAGGATAATGCTTGTGTGGATGTCAACCCCAATACATGTTAATGTTATTGTCATCAATCAACTGCACTGTAGTTAAAAACGACTTTGACAACCACCACCGATTTCTGAACGCTAGCTATGCTACCAGCTTATACGAATGGGAGTTAGCATTTAGCAGTCACTTTTTTCTAAACCTGAAAAGGGACAACATTAAAATAAAATTGTATTTGTCACATACGCAAATACAATAGGCACCATGAAATGCTTACTTACGAGCCCTTAACCAACAATGCAGAGTAGGTAGGGGTAAAGTGACTATGCATAGAACAGAGAGTAGCAGCAGCGTATGTGAAGAGTGAAGGTGTGTGTGTGTGTGTGTGTGTGTGTGTGTGTGTGTGTGTGTGTCAGTGGAGTATGTGTGAGTCCAGTGAGTATACATTGATCCTGCATGTGCAAGCGAGTCAGTGCAAAAAATAATAAATAAGAATAAAAAGGGGTCAATGCAAACAGTCCAGGTAGCCATTTGATTTACTCTGGCAGTCTTCTGGGTTGGGGGTAGAAGCTGCTGACCCAAATGCTGAATAAATCAGATAACATTTTATTTGTCACATGCTTCGTAAAACAACAGGTGTAGACTAACAGTGAAATGCTTACTTACGGGCCTTTCCCAACAATGCAGAAAGATAAATAATAGAACAATTATAACACAAGGAATAAATACCCAATGAGTAACGATAACTTGGCTATATACACGGGGTACCAGTACCAAGTTGATATGCAGGGGTACAAGGTAATTTAGGTAGATACAGTTGAAGTCGGAAATTTACATACACCTTAGCCAAATACATTTAAACTCAGTTTTCACAAGTCCTGACATTTAATCCTAGTAAAACTTCCCTGTCTTAGGTCAGTTAGGATCACCACTTTATTTTAAGAATGTGAAATGTCAGAAAAATAGTAGGGAGAATGATTTATTTCAGCTTTTATTTCTTTCATCACATTTCCAGTGAGTCAGAAGTTTACATACACTCAATTAGCATTTGGTAACATTGCCTTTAAATTGTTTAACTTAGGTCAAACGTTTCAGGTAGCCTTCCACAAGCTTCCCACAATAAGTTGGGTGTCACGCCCTGACCTTAGAGATCCTTTTTATGTCTCTATTTTGGTTTGGTCAGGGTGTGAGTTGGGGTGGGTATTCTATGTTCTATTATTTGTATTTCTATGTTTTGGTCGGGTAGGGTTCTCAATCAGGGACAGCTGTCTATTGTTGTCTCTGATTGAGAACCATACTTAGGTAGCCCCTTTACAAAGTTGACTTTGTATATGGCACTTAGCCTTTAGCTTCACAGTTTGTTTTGTAGTGTTTATTGTTTTGTCGGCGTATTCACTTAAATAAAAGAACATGTACGATCACCACACTGCACCTTGGTCCAGTTCTTTCAACGGCCGTGACATTGGGTGAATTTTGGCCCATTCCTCCTGACAGACAGGTTTGTAGGCCTCCTTGCTCGCACATGCTTTTTCAGTACTGCCCACACATTTTCTATAGGATGAGGTCAGAGCTTTGTGATGGCCACTCCAATACCTTGACTTTTCTGTCCATAAGCCATTTTGGAAGTATGCTTGGGGTCATTGTCCATTTGGAAGACCCATTTGCAACCAAGTTTTAACTTCCTGACTGATGTCTTGAGATGTTGCTTCAACATATCCACATAGTTTTCATTCCTCATGATGCTATCGATTTTGTGAAGTGCACCAGGCCCTCCTGCAGCAAAGCACCCCCACAACATGATGCTGCCACCCCCGTGCTTCACAGTTGGGATGGTGTTCTTCGGCTTGCAAGTATCCCCCTTTTTCCTCCAAACATAATGATGGTCATTATGGCCAAAAAGTTATATTTTTGTTTCGTCAGACCAGAGGACATTTCTCCAAAAAGTACGATCTTTGTCCCCCTGTGCAGTTGCAAACCGTAGTCTGGCTTTTTATGGCGGTTTTGGAGCAGTGGTTTCATCCTTGCTGAGCGGCCTTTCAGGTTATGTAGATATAGATACTTTTGTACCGGTTTCCTCCATCATCTTCACAAGGTCCTTTGCTGTTATCCTGGGATTTACTCACCAAAGTCTGTTTATCTCGGAGACAGAACGCGTCTCCTTCCTGAGCGGTATGACGGCTGTGTGGTCCCATGGTGTTTATACTTGCGTACTATTGTTTGTACAGATGAACGTGGTACCTTCAGGCTTTTGGAAATTGCTCCCAAGGATACACCAGACTTGTGAAGGTCGACCATTTTTTTCTGTGGTCTTGGCTGATTTCTTTTGATTTTCCCATGATGTCAAGCAGAGGCACTGAGTTTGAAGGTAGGCCTTGAAATACATCCACAGGTACACCTCCAATTGACTCAAATTATGTCAATTAGCCTATCAGAAGCTTCTAAAGCCATGACGTCATTTTCTGGAATTTTCCAAGCTGTTTAAAGGCACAGTCAACTTAGCCTGTCTAGCCCCGGGGTGCCGCTAGCGGCACCCCCCCCCCCACCCCCACTGAAAAGGCAGAGCCGCGAAATTCAATTTTTTTTTTTTTTTTTTTATATTTAACTTTCACACATTAAAGTCCAATACAGCTAATGAAAGACACAGATCTTGTGAATCCAGCCAACATGTCCGATTTTTAAAATGTTTTACAGGGAAGACACAATATGTAAAGATGTAAATCTATTAGCTAAACACATTAGCATAATCCACCATCTTTTCTTTGTCCACCAACACCAGTAGCTATCACCAATTCGGCTAAACTAAGATATTGATAGCCACTAACCAAGAAAAAAGCTCATCAGATGACAGTCTGATAACATATTTATGGTATAGGATAGGTTTTGTTAGAAAAATGTGCATATTTCAGGTAGATGTCATAGTTTACAATTGCACCCACCGTCACAAATGGACTAGAATAAATACAATGAGCAACGTGTTTACCTAACTACTAATCATCAAACATTTCGTAAAAATACACAGCATACACTAATCGAAAGACACAGATCCTGTGAATACAGACAATATTTCAGATTTTCTAAGTGTCTTACAGCGAAAACACAATAAATCGTTATATTAGCATAGCACATGTGCAAACATTACACCAGCATTGATTCTAGCCAAAGAGAGCGATAACGTAAACATCGCCAAAATATATTAATTTTTTCACTAACCTTCTCAGAATTCTTCAGATGACACTCCTGTAACATCACATTACAACATACATATACAGTTTGTTCGAAAATGTGCATATTTAGCCACCAAAATCATGGTTAGACAATGACAAAGGTAGCCCAGCTGGTCAGAAAATGTCCTGCGCCACATTAGACAGTGATCTAGTCGTATACATAAATACTCATAAACGTGACTAAAAAATATAGGGTGGACAGCGATTGATAGACAATTTAATTCTTAATACAATCGCGGATTTACATTTTTTAAATTATCCTTACTTTTCAATACAGTTTGCGCCAAGCGAAGCTACGTCAAAAAAGATGGCGTCCTAAGCCATTAACATTTTTCGACAGAAACACGATTTATCATAATAAATTGTTCCTACTTTGAGCTGTTCTTCCATCAGAATCTTGGTCAAAGAATCCTTTCTTGGGTCTAATCGTCTTTTGGTCGAAAGCTGTCCTCTTGCCATGTAGAAATGCACATTGCGTTCGGCATGAACTGGAACGGTGCCCAGAGATTCACAGTATCTCAGAAATAAATGTCCCAAAATCGCACTAAACGGATATAAATTGCTATAAAACGCTTTAAATTAACTACCTTATGATGTTTTTAACTCCTATAACGAGTAGAAACATGACCTGAGAAATATAACTGGCTACACTAATGCTTGGAAAAACAGTAGGTCGGTGTCCTCCGCGCGCCTTACGCACCTAGAAAAGAGTTCCTACCTACACGTGTTTTTGTTTTATAGGGGCTGTGATTGGGCAATCGATACCATTCAAAGCGTCATCACGTAAAGGCATCCAGGGGAAGACGTAAGCAGTGTCCGTATACTCATAGCAATAACAGTGGCCTTAAAACTGACTCCAGAACAGGGGCCAAAATGTGTGAAATCTGACTCCATGTCAGGGAAATTGCTGTAGAATGAGTTCTGTTCCACTCAGAGACAAAATTTCAACGGCTATAGAAACTATAGACTGTTTTCTATTCAATAATAATAATAATATGCATATTGTACGATCAAGAATTTTGTAGGAAGCCGTTTCAAAAATTACACGATTTCCATAAATAGTGACAACAGCACCCCCTAGCCTTAACAGGTTAGTGTATGTAAACTTCTGCCCCACTGGACTTGTGATACAGTGAATTATCAGTGAAATAATCTGTCTGTAAACAATTGCTGGAAAAATGACTTATGTCATGCACGAAGTAGATGTCCTAACAGACTTGCCAAAACTATAGTTTGTTAACAAGAAATTTGTGGAGTGGTTTTAATTACTCCAACCTAAGTGTATGTAAACTTCTGACTTCAACTGTACATATACCACTCCACAAATTTCTTGTCATCTACTTCATGCATGAAACAAGTAATTTTTCCAACAATTGTTTACCGACAGATTATTAGTGAAAGGGCCTCTAGGGAGGATTCTTACCTGAGTGGAAACAGGATGTCATGCTCAGGCATGAGCGATCTCTCCCTAATGAGACCATTCATCTTCACTGCCAGGGCGATCCTCATTTAATGCAATGGAGCTGTCCTACGACCAGCCCGGTTACCAGCGATTAGGCACGGAGCTGTCCAAGTTGGGGAAGGGGGGTTAGCTGGGAGTTAGAGGAGAAGTATGGGTAGTACTGAGCGATTTAACCAAAGTTCTGTTATTTTTCCGTTTTTAAACAACGTATTGACCAAACAAAAACCATTTGAAGCTAAAAAACATTCCTATTTTAAATAAAAATCATTGTGGCTGCCATTTTTTCTCAGACTTGCACACAAAACTATCCAGCTAGCCTGGTTTCATTCTCTTTTAATGGATTTCTATTCTTATTTTCACTCATTCATAACACTTGAACAACACGTCTAAATGACACAAACTCATCAGTTATGTTGAACATGTTATCTGAAGATTTCAAACATGAAATATGCTTAAACACATTACAAACCTGTAAAAACAGGATAAATTAACGAGACGGGAGAGTTAGCTTGCTTCTTGTTGCTTCTTCTCATTGTGAAGTGCAGCACACGCAGGCAGTAGCAACATTCTGAACATCTCCCTCTAGTGGTACCACAAAATATTGTCACTCCAGCTGAAAATATGGAATTTATTTTCTATGATTTTTTTAAAACAGAGGGAGAACTTGTGTTATTTAAAAACCAATCTAAACATTGAATTGATCGAGACGGTATATCTTTGCATTCAAAACAAATTTGAGCGTACATGCTCACAGCTCAAATTGTGTCAGCCATACAGCAATTGGAAAACCAAATGATTTAATAAACACAGTAATGCAAATGTTTATGCAGCCTTGAAAAACCCATACCAGTCACACTGTGATTTATAATCGGGCCCAATATGTAACGTTATGAAATCACGTTGCTGCGACGTGGTGTTGAGGAGGTAAGGAAGATTACCAAATTGCGGTGGTTATGATATTACCTTCAGATTACGTTACCGCAATGTTGTGGGAAGGTAATGTCATGACATCACCAATAATTACCAATCCTTTACGTTGGGGTTGGTCATGGTTACGTAATGCGTTTGCTCAGTGACCCCACTCGGCACAGCCAGAAGAGTTTTTCCTAGCCACCGTGCTTCTACATCTGCATTGCTTGCTCTTTGGGGGGTTTTCGTCTGGGTTCTGTATTAGCACTTTGTGACATCTGCTGATGTATAAAGGGATTTATAAATAAAGTTGATTGAGTGAGTGAATCTATTGGATTGAGTATTGGCTGCAAAATGACTTTAAGTAACTATACTCAGATAGACATTAAGTGCAACATGTTTCCTCAAAAGTTTTGAGTAATGACAGCACATTGGGGTTTACAGTGGTTTACACACCTATGAATATGACCTATGGACTTTAGGAATGATATCATTTGAGTTGCAAGGGTACAACTACAGCCCAAATCTAATTTAATCTACTATTGTGTGACATAAAAATACCTATATGGGTGATTTTCATGAAAGCAGTTTTAAAATGTCTAGCGAATTGAGCTACAAAACCATGATGCATCTAGTTTTTGGGAAAGTGTCTTATTTGAAATTCATTTTACATTTTCGCCTGAATTTTGTACATTTTCACCCCAAATTCTTATTACCTAAATAGGTCTGGATTAAATTCTCAGGTAATTTTATACTTTTTTTTTCTTTAGAAAAATGTAACTTATTTGAGTAAAAAATATGTTGCTGTAGTTTGTAAATAAATCATAAAAAGTGTATACTAGTTGAAGTTTACATTAAGCTGTTTATTACGTATAAACACATTGTCTGTGGACATGTTTCATTACCGTAACACTTTTTCAAGTTCCTGTAAAAACTCAACCATGATGCATCATCTCATTGTAAATAATAATTTATTCTTAACTGACTTGCCTAGTTAAATAAAGGCTAAATAAATAAAATAAAACATCTAGTGGAGTAGTCCTAAGATGAGCACAAGTTAAGTTAATTTATTCACTTATATGCCTTCAGAATGAGGTTCTTATTCTCAAACACCCCCTCATTTCCGAAACGGCTGAAAAGCTCAAATTTAGAAAAAGTTAGATTTCATTATATAATAATTGTATAATTTCATTAGAATTTTTTGTGTGTGTGTCATGTTGAACTCAGGACTTTTCATTCGGGGAGAGAAGTGTAAAATATTGATTTGTTTCTAACTTTTTTTGGATTAAAAAACTGTTACGGTAATGAGAATTTTGCTAAAATGTTGGAAAAATGCATAATATCTGATCATAAAACATAATTCTAATTATGAAATAGATAAGTACAGATCCTATGTCATGACTTCCGACGAAGTCGGTCCCTCTCCTTGTTCGGGCGGCGTTCGGCGGTCGACGTCACCGGTCTTCTAGCCATCGCCGCTCCACCTTTCATTTTCCATTTGTTTTGTCTTGTTTTCCTGCACACCTGGTTTTCCTGCACACACAGCCCTCTGATCCCTCCATGTCTGTGTGGGGTATTGTTTATTGTCGAGGTTGGCACGCTTCTGGCTGGTTAGCGCCAGGTTTTATGTATACCTGTGTTTTGTGGCAGCCGGTACTTTGTACTTTGTTTTGTGGTACTGTGTGCTGCCTTACTTGTTTTGGGCATTTGGTATTGGTGACGCTGTTGCGTTCTGGTCTTACTACTTGCCTCAGTAAAGTACTTTGTGTTCACTCATCTCTGCTCTCCTGCACCTAACTTCTATGCACCAGCTACACCCACCATTGACATCCTAATCTCAGTGATTCAAGAGAACATTTTGTGAAAAATGACACTTCTGTGATATTTCTTTGAGACTGATCCAGGCATGCCAGTAGACACAACAGACACCAGATAGAATATGGGAATGAACAAATGGTCCTCTTAAGTGTTTCTACCGTCTGTTCTGTCGTTTTAGTGATAGCTAGCTGGCATTCATCATAACGTCCACCGTCACATTGGAAGAGTAAAAGCCCTGAGGGTGATATAATGAAGGCAGCAGTAGAGCCAACCATAAAATGGAGTGGAAAAAAGGAAATGATATCTCCAGACCAACAGAGAGGGAAACGGTTACAAAATATTAGGCCCCAATTGAAAAATACAGATAGGTGCCATGGCAACACGGCCCTCAAAGCCACACAAACAAACAGTGGGGGAGGAGGATGATGGCATGAAAGAAAATACCAATTAAGTCCTTCTCTCGTGCTTGTCGTTATAATAACAAAGACACAAGAAGATGGTCCTTTGACCTTTTAAACTTTGATTCCCTCCCTTGTTGTCAGAAGAAGAGGAGAGGAGTGGAGAGGGGTTGGGGAGGAGAGGTGGTTGAAGTACCGTCACCACTTTGAAACGAACTCGAAGCGGGGGATGTGAAGATGGGAGGAGGAAGAGTATCAGCCAGAAAGAGAGAGAAAGAGGTGTGAGATCCTTTTTTCCAGCTGTGCTCAGGAGCATCTGGAAATAGTGCTGGGAGTAGTGTAAGTGATGAGGAGAGAGATCTGGCACATCTAGCCTCTTTGGTCCAACAGGTACACATCAAACCCAACCACATCACATCAAAGATAACAGCTAAACCCCCAGATCAGTCACATGACACACACTTACTGGAGCCACACTGATCCATCAGGACCTTAGTCTTTCAAAGGTTTTTCTTCTTCTTTTAACCAATGTCCTCTATCATACTATTCTCTCACCTCGTTCATAATGTTAGGGGGAGGGGGCTACCTAAGATTTTTGGGAGAAGTATGAAGTTGTGGTTTTGAACTGTCTGCACATATGACTGCTGAGAGAAGAGCATGAGGGCTTAATATGGTGTAATGTGATGTGTCGGCTGTGAAATATCACTGGCTTATCTGCAACCTACAGCTGACTAGGACATCTCAAGGAATCTGTTTTTGTCCAAGCTTTATGATCAAGAGTGACAGAGGCGATGACGTCTTCAATTCTACAGATAGACAAAGAGCATTGTTCTATTTTTTATCACATCTATGTCCTCCATTGTTTTAGTGAAAATACATCAGATATGTACTGTGAGTGTCTCTTACAGCCACCTGGGCCTAGGAAGAGTAACACAGATGGAAACAGGCTTTATTATGCCAGAAAAGGGGTTTGAAATGGACCCGCTCTCTCTGAAGTCATGAAACTGGATGCTCAGCGGTGGTTGTGGGGCTCATAATGCTGTCTGTCCTCCTTTCCCTCCATCAATATATCCACACAATGACTGATCCCACCACTTATCATTCCTGAGCTATCAGCAGGCCAGCAGTGGGGGACAGAGACACCAGACCCAGTCTTAATACAATATACACATTTGGCGATGACACCAACCACAGATGAATAGCATAAAGACCTGGGAGATCACTGGACAAGAGACCATTATGTTGTGGGATAAGGCGGATATCTTATCGCTGTTGAAACGGTCCAGCCATACGAGATATGGGATATATTCAACTGGTTTTCAGCTGTGAATTTGTGAGTTAATGTCTCTGGTCCTTATGCTCACTTAACATAGTCCTCCTTCTCTTAAATGCTCTCTAAATCGTATAATACAGCAATGTTAGCTGTGGCAGAGGGCCTTATCCGAGGGACACGCACACATGCATGCACACACGCACGTACACAGTCCCTTTCATCCATTCCTGGACACCTCCCCATTACCTCACCAAGGGAAACATTCATCTCGGTCTTGTGCTTGTGTGTGGAGAGCAGAGTGCTAAAAGAAGCCACCAGCCTGCAACTGGTTTAAAACAGATAACAAAAACAACACAATTTTCCTCTTCGTTCTTTTTTCTGGAACTGTGGAGTGTGGAGCCTCTGAGGCTCTCTCTGGCTCTAATAGGGCTCTGGTCGAAACTAGGGAATAGGGTGCCAGGTTGGATACAACCTCTGTCTCTGTCCCTCTGGCAGTAATCCAGAAGGAGTGCTGCTGTGAACATAAACCAGCCTCTGCCCCAGTCTGGCTTGGCTACACTAGAAGGGTAGATAACCTTGCCTTTTAATAGCATGAAGCTGTTTTACGGAATGTGACTTAGAGCTGACTGCGTGGCATCAGCGGCCCACCCATTAGGTTGGTAGGGGCAGCGCCCAACTTGTGATTGGTTCATTTAAAAAAGTAACAATATATTTCCATATATTTTAGGGATTATAAAATGTGTACATTTTCATGTTTAAAACTATATTGTTCAAAACAAGCCGTCCAGTTACTACTCTGCCCCTCAGTGACTGCCAGCAGCAGCTCCGCCTCCGTGGGCACATACTGTAGGCCGTGCGAACATTGCTTGGATTGTTTTGACAGCTATTTGCTATGAGGGGGAACTGCGCCAATGTAATCGCAGGATTTCATAGCATAAATTATTTCATTGCATAAATTATAACAGCACAAAGTAAATGTTGGTCCGTTCAGTCAGAACTTCTGCATCTGCTTTAGTATCCCTCCCAAGTATCTCGCGCCAGACAGTTTACCTTCAGACGTGAGACTGATCAGGTAGAGATGGAGCTAAAGCGAAAATCTACAACTACATCCAACAAGAGTCACTGGACAGAGGGATACACTAACTAGAACCTTCTCATCGTGGATCTGGTAGGTCAGAAAAAGCATGGCCAATTTTATTGTTTCCCCAGACATGGCGCCAGGATAAAGTGACTAAGGGGACAGTGGAAATCAGTGAGGGGCAGGGGGTCATGACACCCCCCCCCCCAAAATTAGAGACAGGCCAATTTGACCCCATAAATAATATATCATGATTGATTGGAAATTATCTTCCCACCGTAGCTACTGGCTTTCTGTGGCTTTACACTATACAGTATTACTCAATTCTTCATTTTATGTTTGGATCCCCCTTGCTGCCAATTATGCTTTTGGTTTGGCCCGGTCTTCAGAGGTTTTGGGGCAAAAATATTGTGCAAGGCTTATAAGGAGAACAGAGAAATAGCTCCTCTCTTTCTCTCTCTCCTTTATCTTCTTAACAAACCCTTCATTCTGTGAGCTAACTTGTAACAGATTTAACATGGTCAATTTATAAGCACAAATAAGATTGATATTGAAAATTATATTTTTCAAATAAACAAAGTTTCTATTGCATAGTGATGAGATGTGCATCTCATGTGTGAGTGCTGTTTCTCAAACATGAATAGTAATTGATAACGGTTATATCGGGCTCAATGTTGTGTGTTCAAAGACAACCTGGGTATTATTACAAATGTTGAAACAACTGGTTTCTAGAAGGCTGCAGAATTAGAGAAGGGCTGTTTCTCTGAACTTCAGGCAGGAAGCTCAAGCAAGCCTGTTTCTCTCCCCAGTCAGAGGCAACCTGACTGTTTCACAGACTCTGACCAGCAGCAGCAATCTATCCTTATGTTTAGAAAACACATTTGGAGGCCATAACTGTAGGGGGAAAGCCCTCATCATGTTTACGCAACCTAACAATCACCCTAAGAATGCTTCCAGGACCACATTTATATTTGAATTCAATTGAGAAAATCTAAAGAAATTGGCCCACCCTTTGTCTTTATTGATAGAGATTGCATAGCAGTCAGCTGATTTATTTCTCCTTTACTATTTCTTCTTCTTGATTTCAGTATGGCAGGGAAACCAGGTGCTGGTGTTAATTGTTTTTGTCATGAGTATAAGGTATTCTTATACCATATTTTTGTGTACCGACAGTAGCAGTTCATTCAGTTGGGGTAAGTGAGGGGGCATGGGCATAGGATGTTCACCCATGATGAAAGGGGGCCATGACTGAAAGAGTTTGAGAAGCTAATGATTAGTACAAATAAATTGCCAAGCCCATGCTTCTGCCTATTTATTTATAGCCACTATGCTGCATCAGTTGGGCTATAGGCAGGGTTGAAATTAAGGCGGTAGGGTCCGGTACGGCACGGTGTTCCGTCAAAATAAATAGTGGGGGTAAGTCGTACCGGTAAAACATGAGCCTACCACAATAACTCAAACAAAATGTAAAGAAAACTGTAGGCATTATTTCACCATCATTTATCATTACCGCATGTGAGGCATGAAAAATGAGCAAACTGCTGGTATAGACTATGCTCCAAAATGTGATGTGGTTTGACAACACAGAAATTTTGCCAAGGCAGAGATGAGAGGCCGACACCGAGATGCACGCGGACCGCAGTGAATGCATAAATTCTGACCTAATGACAATGCCAAATGTCATTACATTTCTTTGGTGTTGTGTGCAGATTTCCATTCACCACTGTTTGGAGGCTGGAAATATTTTGAGTGGATGAATGTGCATGGGTAGCATTGTAAAGGAGCCCTTTGAAGTGATTGTTTGACAATCAGATAAAAAACATAATGACTGGTGGTTTCTGTAACCCCTTTTTGGAGCAGGTATAACTTGTGTGTGTTTGGACTGCAGTGGGCCTCAGTTTGGTATCCTCTGAGCAGACTTGGGGCGTGATTGTATGTCCCCATAGTATGTTATACAGAGTGACCGACTGAAAGGGAACGTACAGTTATGCTACTGTTTCCTGAAGGCTGGAACGAGGTATAACATATTTTGGCCAAGGCGCCATCAGGGGGTGTGGGCTCACTGAAGAGCGGTACTGTATTGAGGAAATTAATGCGAGCCCCGGTATTATAGCAAGGAAGGCGGGGCGTCCAAGGGCAGGCTCTGCATTCATTGGCCTGTTGGGCGTGTGTTTAGTTTTCTTCAGCTGAATGTGATTGGTCATTGACTCCCCATAATATGTTATACCTCGTTCCGTCCATCAGGGAACAGTAGATATTTTCCTAACTGTACGATTTGTAACCAAACCGTGACATGGTTCAATCTTTATCCACATGGGACAATGTCCAGATATACTGTATGTGTAGTGCGAGTAAAAAATACAAAGCTTACTTCTGTGGATGTTGGCATCTCTTGTCACGCCCTGACCTTAGACATCCTTTTTATGTCTCTATTTTGGTTTGGTCAGGGCGTGAGTTGGGGTGGGCATTCTATGTTTTGTTCTATGTTGTCCTTTTCTATGTGTTTGGCCTGGTATGGTTCCCAATCAGAGGCAGCTGTCAATCGTTGTCTCTGATTGAGAACCATACTTAGGTAGCCTGTTCCCACCTGTGTTTGTGGGTAGTTGTTTTCTGTTTTGCGTATTGCACCTTGCAGTACTGTTCGTTTGTCGCATTTTTGTTTTGTTCGTGTGTTCGTATTTATTAAAAGTAATATGGACACGTACCACGCTGCACCTTGGTCCTCTTCTCCTTCTCCCGACGACGTTCGTTACATCTCTAAAGGAATCAAGGAATGTAACAGACGTCAAAGACGATCATATGAACGTCAGAGGAGATTCCATTTTTTTCTATTTGTTTTATATACATTTTATATTGAAAGTAGAGGATCAGTTTCATAAGAACTCATGCCACCTCATGAAGCACCAGGCAGCATATCGTAGTCAGATGCAGATGGATCTCATGATGACGTTTCGTAGGGCACCGGGTCCTGCACTCTTATTGTGTGTGTGTGTGCACCATGTACTCTTGTTGGATGATGCTTCATCAGAAAGTAGGGGGTTGGCATGCTTATACCCTAAACACGATATTGGCAGAGCAGAGGGAGCAGCACAGTTAGACTGATCGAATGATAAAGTCTGGAACAAAGGACATGCTGAGGTTTCACTTTCTTACTTTCATTTTTTTCTTTCTCAAAAGGTCATCATTAAAAAAACATTTTTCATTAGGAAAACTTAATGAGCGCCAGAGGAGTCGCTTGGTAGCTCTCTCTCTCTCTCTCTGTGTCTCTCTCTCCCCCTGTCTTTCTCTCTCTCTCTCTCTCTCTCTCGCTCTCTCTTCCTCTTATATAAAAATCATGCAAACCACTCTTCATCACTCTGTCAGATATTTGTTTGGCCTGTTTTCATTATTTCAAGTCATAGCGGCTTAGGGGCGTCCGTGTTGGGCTCAATAGAGAGGAGGTGGGGCACGGGTTCAAACTCTTACTGTGTTCAGATCCTTCTTTGGTGACTGGTTCTCAGTGTGAAAGGCCAGAAGGACCACTCACTAGCATTTAGCTAACTCCATATAGCTACACAATAGGCCCCTCTATGACTAGACAAGCCTAACACATTACTACAGAGAGTATAGGCCCCTCTATGACTAGTTAAGCCTGACACATTACTACAGACAGTATAGGCACCTACAGTACATGACTAGTCAAGCCTAACACATGACCTATGTCTATTCCAACCTGCCACATAACTACAGTATACAGTAGGCCAATATTGTATGACCTATGACTAAAACAAAGATGTCCGTTGTGCAGGGAGTAGAGGCCTCATTAAGGCTGATGCAGTTTGCAGCCTCTGGCACAGAGGACAGAGCACGCTGTCCTCTCACATTGTGTGAGGCCCTGATCATCCCATTTACAAAACTGGACCTAGGGTTCAAATAATATTATATATATATTTTTAAATACTCTAGCTGTGCTTGATTAAGCTTGCCTGCATGGTGCAATGGAATAGTCCCTAAAGTGCAAATCCCAAACATCTGACACTTCAGACAGGCAAAGGAAACAAATATGACTTGAATCCAGGTCTGATGGTACAGGCCTTGTTCTGTGATGTCCTGACAAGGGCTTTCTAACAGAGAACATACATAGCTGGCACTGAGTAGTCTCTAATACAACCCAGTTCTTCACTGTGGGACTTCCCCCACTCTGCCATAACTGTGACACGGGAGATGAATGGTGGAGCTGGCTGACTAGCTCTGGGTGTCAAAGACAAATGAGGGAGCAGCTCACCTATCAGAGAGTTGGAGGGTGGCGGACAAGGCATCCAGTTAGCTGGGGAGGGAGTGAATAATTTGTTTTGAGATGAAATATATCACTGTGATTGACGTGCATGTAAGTGGAGTCAAAGAGCCAAGATGGAAACCCAGGGAGTCTGGTGGTAAGATAATTTGACATGTTAAAGATACTGGGAACAAAGAAGAGAAATCATACCTTTGTTTGATTTCTGGGGAGTTCTGAAGTGAATTTAAGCATTGAGAATAAAGCAGGTCACCTTGTATTTAATGCATGTGAAGCATTTTTAAAGTTGGTGAACGTAGAAATTGGTTTATTCTTCAATAAGCACGACTTGTGAACAGCTTATCCACTCACATGTAATCAGACATTCACGATGACATTACTAACCTACATGAAGATTAGCAGACACCACATGTTCTCACAGTGAGTCAGCTCATGTCCAATCCTTCATAAACACAGCCTGAAAGCCCCTTTCCTTCTTATGGCCACATAAACTTTGACATGTCTTACTGAGAAAGCTGTAGTCTCAGCCCATCCAGTGATGTGTGTGTGTATGTACAGTACCGTTCAAAAGTTTGAGGTCACTTAGAAATGTCCTTGTTTTTGAAAACAAAGCACATTTTTTTCTCCATTAAAATAACATCAAATTGATCAGAACTACAGTGTAGACATTGATAATGTTGTAAATGACTATTGTAGCTGGAAATGGCAGATTTTTTTAATGGAATATCTACATAGGCGTACAGAGGCCCATTATCAGCAACCATTACTCCTGTGTTCCAATGGCACGTTGTGTTAGCTAATCCAAGTTTATCATAAAAGCCTAATTGATCATTAGAAAACCCTTTTGCAATTAAGTTAGCACAGCTGAAAACTGTTGTTCTGATTAAAGAAGTAATACCACTGACCTTCTTTAGACTAGTTGAGTATCTGGAGCATCAGCATTTGTGGGTTCAAAATGGCCAAAAATGGCCAGAAACAAAGTCTGTCCTTGTGAAACTCGTCAGTCTATCCTTGTTCTGAGAAATGAAGGCTATTCCATGCGAGAAATTGCCAAGAAACTGAAGATCTCGTACAATGCTGTGTACTACTCCCTTCACAGAACAGTGCAAACTGTCACTAACCAGAATAGAAAGAGGAGTGAGAGGCCCCGGTGCACAACTGAGCAAGAGGACAAGTACATTAGAGTGTCTAGTTTGAGAAATAGACGCCTCGCAAGTCCTCAACTGGCAGCTTCATTAAATAGTACCCGCAAAACACCAGTCTCAACGTCAACAGTGAAGAGGCGACTCCGGGATGCTGGCCTTCTAGGCAGAGTTGCAAAGAAAAAGCCATATCCCAGACTGGCCAATAAAAAGAAAACATTAAGATGAGCAAAAGAACACAGACACTGGACAGAGGAACTCTGCCTAGAAGGTCAGCATCCCAGAGTCGCCTCCTCACTGTTGTTGTTGAGACTGGTGTTTTGCGGGCACTATTTAATGAAGTTGCCAGAAGATGCCAGACCACAAATGGGGTACTTAAATGGGGTATTCAAGTGGGGTATTCTTAAACTCTTCAACATTATCCTCAGCTCTGGCATCTTCCCCGATATTTAGAACCAAGGTCTAATCACCCCAATCCGCAAAAGTGGAGACAAATTTGGCCCTAATAATTACTTTGGAATATGTATCAATAGCAATCACTGAAAAATCCTCTGTATTATCATCAACAGCAGACTCCAACATTTCCTCAGTGAAAACAATATCATGAGCAAATGTCAAATAGGCTTATAACCAAATTACCATACAATAGACCACGTATACACCCTGCACACCCTTATGGACAAAGAAACAAAGCAAAACGAAAGAAAGAAAAGTCTTCTCATGCTTTGTTGATTTCAAAAAAGCTTTGGACTCAATTTGGCATTAGGGTCTGAATGGAAAGCAGTGTTGGGGGAAAAACATATGACATTATAAAATCAATGTACACAAACAACAAGTGTGCAGTTAAAATTGGCAATAAACACACAGATTTCTTTCCTCAGGGCCGTGGGGTGAGAACAGCGATGCAGCTTGAGCCCCACCCTCTTCAACATATACAGTATATCAATGAATTGGCGAGGGCACTAGAACAGTCAATAGCCCCCGGCCTCCCCCTACTGGACTCGGAAATCAAATGTCTACTGTTTGCAGATGATCTGGTGCTTCTGTCCACAACCAAGGTGTGCCTACAGTAGCACATTAGACCCAACCAAATTATGAGAAATCAAAAATGTATCTATTTGACACACTGGAAAGAATCAACCTTAACACAGAGCAAATTGGAATGCTATCTGGCCCTTAACAGAGTGTACACAGTGGAAGAATACCTGAACACTGTGACTGACCCAAAATTGAGAAAATCCGTTACTATGTACAGACTCAGTTAACATAGCCTTGCTATTGAGAGAGGCCGCCAAAGGCAGACCTGGCTCTTGAGAGATGGGCTGTGCACATAAAATTAGGTAGAAACTGAGCTGCACTTTCTAACCTCCTGCCAAATGTGTGACCACGTTAGAGATACATATTTCCTATAGATCACACAGACACAAAGAATTTGAAAACAAATCCAACATTGATGAACTCCAATATCTGTTAGGCGAAATACCGCATCGTTCAATCACAGCAGCAAGATTTGTGGCCCGTTGCCATGAGAAAAGGGCAACCAGCGGAGCACAAACAACACTGTAAATACCACCAATATTTATCTGTTTATGTACCTTCCCCTACTATTCGTACTACCATTTACACATTGCTAAAGCACTGCACATAGATGATGAAATGTATCCTTTTGTCCTTTTATCCTTTTGAAACCTTTGTGACGGCAATGTTTAATGTTCATTTCAAATCTTTTTTTGTTGATGTTGTTTTGTGTCTTCTCTCTTTCTTTGTTTATTTCACTTGCTTTGGCAATATAGACACATTTCCCATGCCAATAAAGCTGAGAGGGAGAGAGACCATCCTTCAGTGATGTTTATATTCCGGGGGACGTTTATGAGATTGTGTAATGGATTGTAGCCCTTTAAGGGCTCCTAACAGTTCCTCTCCTAACTCTTCCTTTTCACAGCCAAGCACATCGGCCGGTGTGTGGCACATATTTCTCCTCATGAGAGCTCTGTATTGTTTCAATTAAGTGTGTGTGCGTGCATGTGTTTGACCAGTTTTTAAATCCCCCAACCCCTCCAACTAACATTTTATCATTCATTTGCGACTGACACACAGCTTTCTTGACAGTGCCAAATAATATCCTTTTGTATTATTCAGGCTGCATTCCATTGGAACCACGGAAGCATACTCATGGCTTGGTTCTGGGTTCCGAGATGAATTCATGGCTGACGCTGTGAGGTGTGGAACATTTGTGCTACTTCTAGTATTGCTACGAGTGAATATATTAATGTCAGATACACAAACAGACACCATACAGAACAATAGCTTCATTGGTGACCTTTTGCTAAAAATATTTCTCATTCACTCAATCTCCGCAGCTAACATGCATATATCCTCAAGCACGCCATGCACAGACACACGGGTGCACACACACAGGCGTGATTCAATAGTCATTCATCAGTTTGTATATGTATATCGATAATTCTACATAATTACAATTGTGTTTTGTCAGGCTCCATAGAGTTAGAGAGAAAATGCTGGCTCTTCGGCTCATGGTAATATTTCTCATTCCAGTGTGTGTGTGTGTGTGTGTGTGTGTGAGTCTGTCTGTGCGAGTGTGTATGTCCGTGTCTGTGTGTGTCCCTGTGAGAGAGTGTGTGTGCGCGTGCGTGTGCATGTATAACAGAAAGGGAGAAATGGGGGTTCATGAATAATGCCTCTTGCCTCTGGTGTAACTAGGACAAGATGAATCCCCTCTCACCAACACCCAGCCCTTTTTCTGATTAATTTCACATTCATAATTCAGTAATTGCAGCTCTTGGACACTTGGATATACAGCTAATGAGATTTACTCTTTGGACCCGGGTCTCAGTCTGCTGTAAATATACTGAGTATTGTGCCGAAGTGGAGTGCTCCATAACTCAAGAATGTTTTTGTAATGGTTATATGAAGATTTTAGATATAAATATTTCCATTTTATATTCTCAATTTTCACAGAATTAAAGTAACTAGCATCTTGCTGAACCACTTCAACCCTCTGTTATCGCTTGGCTACATTTCGAGAGAGAGAAAACCCATGGATGATAAATGAAGTGTGATTTTCCCAGTCTACTGCTTCAAAAATCCATCCAAAGGGCAGACATTTCAAAAACAGTCTTGCTGTTTCTCTTTCATTCTCCTTTACAGATGGCTTACGAGATAAAATATATGTGCCTGTGATAACAAGAAAGAAGAGACACCCATCTAAAATCCTGGTAGAGGAAAGAAAAGAGGGGACAAACAAAAGTAATTAGAGAGAAAGAAAATGCCAGCAATTTAAACTAATCCGATTAGCGGTGGATTCTGCCATTCCTAATTGAGCTGCAGCAGTGGGACTTGGAAACAAATGTTTACTTATCAAGCATGGTAACTTAACCTAGCCTCGTACGAACCATCCTGATCTCGTCAGCTCACATTCTGTTTCACTATCCGTGTGGCAAAACAGAATGTGAGATTGCGAGATCAGGATGAATCATACGAGGCTAAACTTAACCCTCCTCAGGGATAATACAGGGAGCATGGTGTGTGTGTGTGTGTGTGGCAGGCAGTGCCGTTTAAGATGAGGGAGGACAATTTGATTTTAATGAGCATGGCCTTATTTCTATTACAGCATATTGGATGACTCGCATTCATATTCCAATCACCCAGTTCAATGTAACAGCAATAGGTTTAGGCTACTACATGATACTCAAATGTTCTCTATTTTCCCATCATGAGGTTGCTACAATCTAGGTTATGAATGAAAGTTTACAATGTAGGTGCACACAGATTGAGAGACAAATTTAAGGTGACAGACAGTGACATTCAATACCAACTTGCCTGCATCTAGCTGATCTAGGGTGTAATCATTAGTCAAACAGTTGCAAACGAGAGTTTATACTAGACAAATTCAGGCATGTTAATCCCCGTTTTGTCCTGTTTGCTTCCGTTTAAGAAACGTTTAACAGAATCGGCTAAATGAATACACCCCTGATCACGCGAGAACAGAGTTTACTCTCATAACAGCCATGTTGTATTCCTTCTCTTCCCTTTGCTTCTGGACTTCAATGCACAACACATCAGCTGTATGTGACCAGGTGAAAAAAAATATTTCCAAGCCAAACCGCTACACACAGCCTACATTGTTGTCACCATATTAGCTAAAGTAACATCGTAGTCAGCATAGCTAATAGAACTAATGTGTTAGTAAACACGCTACAATCAGCAACGCAGTAACAGTAACGTTAGTGTACAGTCAGTAAGCAGTTACAACGGCGGGCCCCGGTGAAAATAAACTAGTAATACCAAAATCTTACCTTGACTTGGAAGAGTTCCAGTGTTGTACTGGAAAGTCATAACCAGCTAGAGGTTTCGGTAGGCTCAGCAGGCTAAACTACCTAGCTACATTAGCTAGCTAAGTACAGTTGAAGTCGGAAGTTTACATATACTTAGGTTGGAGTCATTTAAAACTCGTTTTTCAACCACTCCACAAATTTCTTGTTAAAAAACTATAGTGTTGGCAAGTCGGTTAGGACATCTACTCTGTGCATGACACAAGTAATTGTTCCAACAATTGTTTACAGACAGATTATTTCACGTATAATTCACTGTATGACAATTCCACAATGTATGACAATTACATACACTAAGTTGACTGTGCCTTTAAATAGCTTGGAAAATTCCAGAAACTGACATCATGGCTTTAGAAGCTTCTGATAGGCTAATTGACATAATTTGAGTCAATTGGAGGTGTACCCGTAGATGTATTTCAAGGCCTACCTTCAAACTCAGTTCCTCTTTTCTTGACATCATGGGAAAATCAAAAGAAATCAGCCAAGTCCTCCACAAGTCTGGTTCATCATTGGGAGCAATTTCCAAATGCCTGAAGGTAACACGTTCATCTGTACAAACAATAGTAAGCAAGTATAAACATCCTGGGACCACGCAGCCGTCATACCGCTCAGGAAGGAGACACGTTCGGTCTCCTAGAGATTAACGTACTTTGGTGCGAAAAGTGCAAATCAATCCCAGATCAACAGCAAAATATGCAAAATGTGAAGACGCTGGAGGAAACAGGTACAAAAGTATCTATATCCACAGTAAAACGCGTCCTATATCTACATAACCTGAAAGGCCGCTCAGCAAGGAAAAAGCCACTGCTCCAAAACTGCCATAAAAAGCCTGACTACGGTTTGCAACTGCACAGGGGGACAAAGATCGTACTTTTTGGAGAAATGTCCTCTGGTCTGACGAAACAAAAATAGAACTGCTTGGCCATAATGACCATCGTTATGTTTGGAGGAAAAAGGGGGACGCTTGCAAGCTGAAGAACACCATCCCAACCGTGAAGCACGGGGGTTGCAGCATCATGTTGTGGGGGTGCCTTGCTGCAGGAGGGACTGGTGCACTTCACAAAATAGATGGCTTCATGAGGAAGGAAAATTATGTGCATATATTGAAGCAACATCTCAAGACATCAGTCAGGAAGTTAAAGTTTGGTTGCAAATGGGTCTTCCAAATTGACAATGACCCCAAGCACACTTCCAAAGTTGTGGCAAAATGGCTTAAGGACAACAAAGTCAAGGTATTGGAGTGGCCATCACAAAGCCCTGACCTCAATGTTTCAATCAGTTATTGGGTGACGTGATTATATTCAGTATTGTTTTATCTAAAAAGGATAACTTTTTTATAATGTCTTACAATTAAAATATGAAATTCACAGAGGAGGATGGTCCTCCCCTTACACCTCTGAGGAGTCTCCACCTGTATGTAATCTGTGTTGACTACCTTCACGTCAGCAGGAGGTCGAGTGGGACTGACTGAAGAGTGTCCAGAGCAGGCCGTCTTGCATTCAAGCCCCAGGACTTCTTAATTGTCAGTTTTGCTTTTTCCTGGAGAGCATATTTACTGTAACATGGTGATAGACAGATATAACAGCACAAGGCACAATCCTTGACTCTCAAAGATTTAGAATCAAATACGCCTGTCCTCTTCTCTCTCTCTCTATATTTCCCTATTTCAAAAAGTGACTCCATACCATACAAAATCCCCAATGCCACTGCATCTTTGTACTCATTCCAGACCCCTAATGTAACATTGGCTTAACTTGGTCAGGCTGAATCGATTAACCTTGACCTGTATCTGCTCCTTCTGATCAATGTCCAGTGTACACCCACTCTGCACTGAGGTATTGACACATCTCACCCTATTCCCTATTTAGTGAACTAGAGTGCACCATAGGGCTCTGGTCAAAAGTAGTGCATTATATAGGGAACAGGGTGACATTTGGGATGCAGACAACAACTGGCTGTCTTCATCATCCATCCCCCTCCATAACAGGGTGTGGCCCCCAAGGACATATAGGGAATTGGGAGAAAAGAGAGTTTGTCCCCCTGATCATGAACTCTTTCCCTCTCCACCCTTTTCCATCAATCTTTTTCCTGAGAATTGACCTTCCACTTCAATGTTTGAACATTCCAACGTCAGGAAAGTGACACTGTACAGGGTAATCACATAGAAATGTAGACTATAAACATACAGTCGCTGTCAGGTTTTCTTGGATTCTGACAAGTATCTTTTACAACATGTACACCCCATCTGTATCTCATTCTATTATACATCCCCTCCATAAATCATCTCTTTATTCACACCCTGTTTTGCAACCTTTTAACTGGACAGAAAATGTGTTCAAGATCTGCCTGGCACGAAGTGTTCATATAACCCAGCAGCACAACTTTGGTTTTAGAAGTGGGGGGGGGAATTTTTTATCTAGTCGGATAAACACTCCGAACAACCTACCGGACAGCTCGGAGACGTCCACATGGTCCTGAAGCACACCGTTGCCTCGTTTTGTATCACAATCCAATTATAAAACTGGGATGGGGGGGGGCGGGGGGGTTGTGCCCCTGATATAACCTAAACTTTTATTGTCAGTCAGGCACTTCTTTCGGACAAGAAAAAAGGGAACGATTTTAGACTTACTGGATGGTAAATAGGATTTGACAAAATCAGATTACCTGTCATGCATCGACAGTAAATCAAGTACACGAGCCCTTCTCTGTTCGTCGGCTGCCTCTTATGATCCAAATTAGTACCACATTGATGTCAAAGGAGTCGTGTTGATTTGATTGTTACGCTCGAATAGAAGACAGACGAATCAGAGAGCTGAGTCCGAGCGGCACTAAAAACGAGTGACGTGTATGAGTTTCAGGCCCCTTTTTCAGGGTAAAATAAGGCCTTATGAAATACGTATAGTATTGTATTTTTAAAAAATTGTTTCTTTACGTTAACATCTTCACATAGGATCATACTTGATGAAGTCCATAGGACCAGAAATGGATGAATGCAACAACCATGTCTCTGTCACTAACAAATACAGTCATGGGTGGTAACTCTACAATTTACTCGAAAGGCAAGGCACTCTGGGAAATATGTGAAGGCTTTACACTAAGCAGTGGGTTAATTTAACACTGTTCCTGAGTCTATATGGGTCCACTGACCCTTTTAGGGTTGATTTATCACTCTCAGTTTGAATTATTATTATTTTTTAACACTGGAGAATATGCTGTGTATATACTGTCTGAAGAACAATCCAAGAGGCTTGTCTTTCTTGGTGGAGACAATTGAGACAATCGAATGGGTCTTTCATCTCCATCTCAATCCCTAATTAATCTTCTCCTTGGTTGTGTCTCAAATGGCACTATATTCCCTTTATACTGCATCATTTTTTACCAGTGCCCATAGGGCTCCATAGTGCACTGAATAGGGAATAGGGTGCCATTTGGGACTCATCCCTGGGCTCTCCTGTCCAATCTGGATTTAATTTTATCCTCCCTGCTGTCTCCATCCATCAATGAATAATTCCTTTGTAGTCCGCCATTTCCCAAACCAACCCCTACCCCCTTCTTTCACCCTTCCATGTTCAATATTTAATATGTTCCAAGTGACAAGCCAAGGAAGTAGCCAAGAATGTTACACTCTTGTTATTGGCCCTTTAGAACTAATATACGTGTCAGTGGCTCCTCCACTATTCCACGTTCCAAGATTCAACCCTATACCACTCCAGGGTAATCCTACGTTTATTATAATCTGAAGAATGTAATTGTGTAATTTACAGCACTGTAATAGAAAGCCCATGTCCAGGGAACTGTCCCAAGAGGGCCATGTTGGTTTCATGGTACCCCATTAGTAGGGTGAAGTCAGAGAGTTAAACCTACCGACTGGTTCACAAATAGACTGTGAAAATCAATGTAACATATCACACATCATGGCCACAACTTCTATAGAGCTCTATGGGTTAGTGCTAACAGAAAAGCTCTGCCATCTACCACATCTGGTTCTGACCATGTCTGTGTCCCAAATGGCCCCCTATTCCCTATGCAGTGCATTACTTCTGACCAGGGCCCATAAGGATAGTAGTGCACTCTGCAGGGAATATGGTGCCATTTGGGACATAAATCATCAAACACAGGCAAGCAACTCTACAGTTTCCAAAAGAAGGGAAAAAGTAAAGTGGTGGCCCAGCCAAAAGCTTTGTTCCAAGCGTTAGCTCGGAGGAGGTTGGACTACATATGTAGGTTTTATGAGGCTGGAGAGCATGTTGATGACTCAACCTGTGTTGGGAGAAACTAACCTGGACAGACAGAAAGAGAGAGTGAGGGGAATGAAGGGAGAAAGAAAGGAAGAAAGAGTAAAGTGAAGAAAAGTTGTGAAGACCGAAATCTCTAGAGCTTTTCCAACATCAGGCCCAGAGCCATATGGTTTAATGTGGATCTCCTCTTTGCATTAGCTAAACCTGCTAGGGGAAGGTGTGTGTGTGTGTATGTGTTTGTGTGTGCTTGTGCATGCATGTGGGGTCTGGAAGGGGCTGTGATCCGCATCGTTGGCTTACATCCCTGAACTTGGTGTTCCATCCATAGCGTGTACTAGTGCCACGTTTAGAGATGAAGCAGAATGTGGTCAGGGCCGATGGTGGGCACTGGGCAGGGACGGTCTGTCCTCATTGTTTGTCTTTGGTGAGTCTACTGAATGAAAGGCCATTATGTTGTAGCAGACTCTATCCAATAATCTGGGTCATGGGATGGATCCCCATCACCACATAGGATGAAGAGGAGGGATGGGACTTCATGGACCACACATGCGTATTCCATACAGACCCACAATGTGGTAAACATCCTCTTCAAGTTCCAGTAAAAACTGTTGTCTAATAACTATGCTAGCTGACTTCACACTCCCTATCTCACCCAGACTCCCTCATCCACCCATAAACACAAGTAATGAGACACAGTAGACAACTGCATCAAACATTGACAGAGAAAAAGAGAGCGACAGAGAGAGAGGTCTTCAGTTGGAAGGAGGATAAGAAAAGAGAGTGATGAAGATGTCTGGAGTATTATCCAGGCAGCACATCTGGACGGCTCTCTTTGGCAACGCTTGCTAGTCATCCAGCAGAGAGATGCAGGTGCTTTATGAAAGAGACACATCAAATTCAGACAGACGAGCCAAGCATCAGACACACAGACTGCTCAGTCAGTCAGGCAGAAGAGAGATGTTTTCTTTGGGCTTCAGGAAGAGTTGTTAGGGGAGTGCTAATATACAAAGCAGTTCAACAGAATTCACAATTAGCTCTTTACTATTCTTAGTAAACATTTTTGCTCATCATTATCTGTACTTGTCCTCCATTAGTCAGAACACCAATTATAAAGACGGTTTTAAAACCACCAAAACAGGCTTAGTGATATACAGTGCATTCGGAAAGTATTCAGACCACTTTACTTTTTTCACATTTTGTTACGTTACAGCCTTTATTCAAAAATTGATTAAATAGTTTCCCCCCTAATCAATCTACACACAATACCCCATAAGGACAAAGCAAAAACAGTTTTTTTGAAATATTTGCAAATGTATTAAAAATAAAAAACTGAAATAAACATTTACATAAGAATTCAGACCCTTTATATTATTAGACCCTTGTATTTTGACAGCGATTACAGACTCGAGTCTTCTTGGTTATGACGCTACACGCTTGGGTATGACGCTACAAGCACAGCTGTATTTGGGGAGCTTCTCCCATTCTCTGTTGATCCTCTCAAGCTCTATCAGGTTGGATGGGGAGCATCGCTGCACAGCTATTTTCAGGTCTCTCCAGAGATGTTCAATCGGGTTCAAGTCTGGGCTCTGGCTGGGTCACTCAAGGACATTCAGAGACTTGTCCCGAAGCCACTCTTGCGTTGTTTTGGCTGTGTGCCTAGGGTCGTTGTCCTGATGGAAGGTGAACCTTCGCCCCAGTCTGAGAACCTGCTCCAGAGCACTCAAGACTTCATCAAGGATCTCTCTGTACTTTTCTCCGTTCATCGTTCCATTGATCCTGACCAGTCTTCCAGTCCCTGCCACTGAAAAACATTCCCCAAAGCCTGATGTTGCCACCACCATGCTTCACTGTAGGGATGACGCCAGGTTTCCTCCAGACATGATGCTTGGCATTCAGGCTAAAGAGTTCAATCTTGCTTTCATCAGACCAAAGAATCTTGTTTCTCATGGTCTGAGAGTCTTTAGGTGCCTTTTGGCAAATTCCAAGCAGGCTATCAGGTGCCTTTTACTGAGGAGTGGCTTCCGTCTGGCCACTCTACCATAAAGGCCTGACTGGTGGAATAATGCAGAGATGGTTGTTCTTCTGGAAGGTTCTCCTATCTCCACAGAGAAACTCTGGAGCTCTGTCAGAGTAACCATTGGGTTCTTGGTCATCTCTCTGACCAAGGCCCTTCTCCCCCGATTGCTTAGTTTGGCCGGGCGACCAGCTCCAGGAAAAGTCTTGGTGGTGCCAAACGTCTACCATTTAAGAATGATGGAGGCCACTGTGTTCTTGGGGACCTTCAACGTTGCAGAAACTGCATGGTACCATTCCCAAGATCTGTGCCTCAACACCATCCTGTCTCGGAGCTCTACAGACAATTCCTTTGAACTCATGACTTGCTTTTAGCTCTGACATGCACTGTCAACTGTGGGACCTTATATAGACAGGTGTGTCCCTTCAAAATCATATCCAATCAATTGAATTTACCACAGTAGTCTCCAAACAAGTTGTAGAAACATTACAAGGATGATCAATGGAAACAGGAGGCACCTGAGCTCCATTTAGAGTCTCATAGCAAAGGGTCTGAATACTTATGTAAATAAGGTATTTTTATTTTGAATGAATTTGCAAACATTTCTAAAAACCTGTTTTCGCATTGTCATTATGGGGTATTTTATCCATTTTAGAATAAGGCTGTAACGTAACAAAATGTAGAAAAAGTAAAGGGGTATGAATACTTTACAAATACACTGTATGTTTGAAATTATATAGGGCGGCAGGTAGCTTTTCAGTCAAGAGCGTTAGGTTACTGGTTCGGATCCCCGAGCCGATTAGGTGAAAAATCTGTCAATGTGACCTTGAGTAAGGCACTTCACCCTAATTGCTTCTATAAGTCACTCTGGATAAGAGCATCTGCTAAATGACTAAAATGTTTTTTAAAGTTATAGAAATGCAAGGTTTCAGTGAGCAGGAGGGAGGGATGCATGGTGATGGAGCAGAGCAGAACTGAGCTGAGCTTCCTGCCCAGACAGTGGGGACGGGAAGCCTGGTGTGGTGATGCCTGTGATGTGGAACAAGGCCCTAGGCATATCCCTGTCTCACTCTCTCTCTGCACGAGTCCTATGATTCCTTCCATGATCCCCCACAGAGTACAAAGCAGCCCTGCTATCCTGCAATGGCTAGCATTTCCTGCTTTCTCTCCCAACCAATTTCAGGTATGAGTGGGTTACGTGGCTCCTACTGCAACCCAGCTAGAGTGGAGGACAGGGGGATGATGGATGAGAGAGAGTATTTCCCTGGGTTGTCCGCAGATTTGGTAGTCAGGGAGTCAGGGTGATATTGTTAGGGAACAATGCCTTTCTGTGTTGGAGATTGGACGTCACAGGGAGCTGATGTAGGGGTGACAAGAAAAGTATGTAGATTTTTGCCTGTGTTTGGGGTTGTCTTTAACTAGGCTGTGATGTCAGCTCAACTACCAGAGTGTATCACCATACCAGCGCTAGGACTCGGTTAGGAGACATTTATGTATTTTTCCATTACAATCATCTCTCGGGATTGCTGATGTGGATCCTGTAAATGTAACAGATTCATTGAGCATGGGTACTTTAAAACAAGCTCACCTAGCTTGAAATCATGATGTCTGTATCTGGATATGACTGTGGAGACATCAAGACCACCCCGCCCACTGATGTTTTATATCTGTCAGCCTTTTCAATCTCTATCATTTCAGACATATCCTAGGTGCAGTGGAAACAAAATAAATAATCTCACTATATTCTGATCGATCAAAGATACAAAACAAATGTATTCTAAGCTAATATAACAGGCCAAGCGTTCACTGTGAGTCACACAAACACCTATTATGCCATCATGCAAATAATCCAGACATCTATAATGAATAATATATTCAACACACACACACACATACACACACACAAGCAAATAAAATTGTATTTGTCACGTGCCAAATACACCAGATGTAGACTTAACCCGTGAAATACTTGCTTACAAGCCTTTCCCAATGATGCAGAGTTAAACAATTGTTAATCAAATAAAACACTGTAACACAAGAATAATAAAATACTCAAGAATGGTGCTATATACAGGAGTACCAGTACAAGATCAATGTGAAGGGGTAAATAAAGTGAATACCCACTGGGTACAGACATCAGTTCAACGTCTAGTTCTGATTTACATTTGGTTGAGTTGTCAACTAACATGAATTCAATGTGAAATCAACAACAAATGTCACCATGTCATTGGATTTACATTAAAAGTTGTGTGTGTGTGTGTGTGTGTGTGTGTGTGTGTGTGTGTGTGTGTGTGTGTGTGTGTGTGTGTGTGTGTGTGTGTGTGTGTGTGTGTGTGTGTGTGTGTGTGTGTGTGTGTGTCAGTGCAAGATAGGGTCAGTGCAGATAGTCCGGGTAACCATGAATTAACTATTTAACAGTCTTATGGCTATCTAGCAGTCATTTGGCTTGGTGGTAGAAGCTGTCTCAGAGTCTATTGGTCCGAGAGCTGATGCTCTGGTACCATTTGCCAGACGGTAGCAGAGTGAACTGTTGATGGTTTAGGTCACTGGAGTCTTTGGCAATCTTCCGGCCTTCTTCTGACACCGACTGATATAGAGGTTCTGGATGGCAGGGAGCTCAGCCCCAGTGATGTACTGGGCTGTTTGCACTATCCTCTGTAGCGCTTTGCAGTCGAGGGTGGTGTATACCAAGCGATGATGCAGCCAGTCAAGCTGTTCTCGATGGTGCAGCTGTAGAACTTTTTGAGGATCCTAGGGCCCACGCCAAATCTTTTCAGCCCCTTGAGGGGGAAGAGGCGCTGGCGTGCCCTCTTCACGACTGTGCGGATGTGTGTGGACCATGTTAAGTCCTTAGGGATGTGGACACCAAGGAACACACACACACACACACACACACACACACACACACACACACACACACACACACACACACACACACACACACACACACACACACACACACACACACACACACACACTCTGTTCCTTCTTGATTGACCTAACCCAGCACACTAAATTACTGCCTAGTCGAGTTTCTCACATAGGGCTGTCAGGCTGCTGTGACACATGCAGTCATCACATCAATATATCAATGACAAGTAAACAAGTTGGATGGGTAGGATACAGAGCAGAATTGTTCCTTAATCCTTCTCACAAATCTAACAGACTGGTGTGTGACAGTGTGTACGACGTGCGTTTGGCTGTGCGCACATGCGTGCTTGCACGTGCATACGTGTGGTGTGTGTGTTGTGAGTCCGTGCGTGTTTGAGTGTGTGTGTATTCTGTTTGAAGCTGATTGGCTATGCTCCACTACTCTTCCTCCCCTGGGAGGGTGTTTTCATTGACTCCATCACTGCTTTTGTGCTGTAAACAAACACAGGTGGTGCCAATCACAATCTTCATCAAAGATACGCAAAAAAAACGTGGGTGGACTGAAAGATGTAATAATTATTGTTTAGGCTACTTTTCATTCCTGTGCTTGTATACACTTGATTGATTGTTTTGTATTGCTTCCTATGTACACTGAACAAAAATATAAACGCAACATGTAAAGTGTTGGTTTAACAGGGACAATAAAAGGCCACTCTAAAATGTGCAGTTTTGTGACACAATACAAAGCCACAGATGTCTCAAGTTTTGAGGGAGTGCGCAATTGAAATGCTGACTGCAGCAATGTCCAACAGAGCTGTTGTCAGAGAATTTAATGTTCATTTCTCGACCATAAGCCGCCTCCAACGTTGTTTCAGAGAATTTGGGAGTACTTCCAACCCACAGGAGGTTAGTGGCACCTTAATTGGGGATAACGGGCTTGTGGTAATGGCTGGAGCAAAATGAGTGGAATGGTATCAAATACATTGTCGTGCCATTAATCCGCTGCCATCACCTCGTGTTTCAGCATGATAATGCATGGCCCCTTGTCGCAAGAATCTGTACACAATTCCTGCTGTCATCCAGTGGCCAAAATCTAAATTGCGCCTGGGCTGGAATAATACATTATGGCCTTTCTCTTGCATTTCAAAGATGATGGTACAAAAAACGAACAAAAAAACACATATTCTTTTTGTGTTATCTTTTACTAGATCTAATGTATTATATTCTCCTACATCAATTTCACATTTCCACAAACTCCAAAGTGTTTCCTTTCAAATGGTATGAAGAATGTGCATACCCTTGCTTCAGGCCTTGAGCTACAGGCAGTTTGATTTGGGTATGTAATTTTAGGTGAAAAAAAAAGAAAAAAAAAGGGTTGGATAGTTATGAGGGGCATGAAGGTCAGTCAATCCGGAACATTTCAGTGCAGTCGCAAAAACCATCAAGAGCTATGATGAAACTGGCTCTCATAAGGACTGCCACAGGAAAGGAAGACCCAGACTTGCATCTGCTGCAGAGGATAAGTTCATTAGGGGGGTAAAATATTGGGTTTTATTTGTCTTATTTACAGTGAGCGTCTGCAAGGCCTACATTTTAAAAAGTGTATAAAATACTTCACATCATTTCTTAGTTGAAATTGTAGCCCAAATAAATGCTTCACAGAGTTCAAGTAACAGACACATCTCAACATCAACTGTTCAGAGGAGACTGCGTGAATCAGGCCTTCATGGTCAAATTGTTGCAAAGAAACCACTACTAAAGGACACCAATAATAATAAGAGACTTGCTTGAGCCAATAAACAGGAGCAATAGACATTAGACTGGTGGAAATCTGTCCTTTGGTCTGAGTCCAAATTTGAGATTTTTGGTTCCAACCGCCGTGTCTTTGTGAGACGCAGAGTAGGTGAACGGATGATCACCGTATGTGTGGTTCCCACCGTGAAGTGTGGAGGAGGAGGTGTGATGGTGTGGGGGTGCTTTGCTTGTGACACTGTCAGGGATTTATTTAGAATTCAAGGCACACTTTACCAGCATAGCTACCACAGCATTATGCAGCGATACACCATCCCATCTGGTTTGCACTTAGTGGGAATATCATTTGTTTTTCAACAGTACAATGACCCCAAACACCTACAGGCTGTGTAAGGGCTTTTTGACCAAGAAGGAGAGTGATGTAGTGCTGATGACCTGGCCTCCACAATCACCCAACCTCAACGAAATTGAGATGGTTTGGGATGAGTTGGACCGCAGAGTGAAGGAAAAGCAGCCAACTAAGTGTTCAGCAGATGTGGGAAGTCCTTCAAGATTATTGGAAAAGCATTTCAGGTGAAGCTGGTTGAGAGAATGCCAAGAGTGTGCAAAGCTGTCATCAAGGCAAAGGGTGGCCACTTTAAAGAATCTTAAATCAAAAATATAATTTGATTTGTTTAACACTTTTTTGGTTACTACATGATTCCCTATGTGTTATTTCATAGTTCTGATGTCTTCACTATTATTTTACAATGTAGAAAGAAAAACCCTTGAATGAGTAGGTGTGTCCAAACTTTTGACTGGTACTGTACATGTATGTTTGATATATTGTGGTAAAACAAATATAATATTCATATATTTTCATTCATACTGATTCACACCATCAGAGTGAATTTGACAAATAATCATTGTACTCTAGAAGAGACCGACACAAGCACTTCTTATACTGCTCAGATATACAAGCATGGTCTTTGTATAGGTTGTAGTAAACATGATACTCCATAAAGGCCTGGTGTTTAATAGACACACATTACAGGTTTATTAACATATATTACTGGGAGTGTGTCCCAAATGCTACCCTATTCCCTATATAGTGATCTACTTTTGAACATAGCTCAATAGGTCTTATCCCTGAATGATTTCCAGACCAATTAAAGACTTGCTATTAGTTATTTCCTCATATTCAAACATAGAACTCACAGATTCTAGAACACTGGTGCCTGTCGTTATTCATTCGAGAATGAATACTTCCATTATTGGAACCCGGTGGGTATCAGTCAAGAATCCATCCTCAACACCTTTCCACGCCATCTCACCTTGCAGGCACGACTACACAAACATCACCCCAACCAGGGCAGTATATCACCACGCGTCCTGCTGCTGTAACACAGAGGAGCCTGCAAGGAACCCAGCGACCCAGCCACAATTGATGCTTTCTAAGTCTGAGTCCAAAATAGCACCCGTTTCCCTATATAGTGCACTACTTTTGACCAGGTCACATAAGGCTCTGGTTGAAAGTAGTGCACTTTGTAGGGAATTGGGTGACATTTGGGATGCATAGCTCCTTCAGTCAGCGAGAAGCTATTGACAGCTTTATGTTGACTAATGGAGAAAACATAGTCACCACCAGAAAGACAGAAACAGCAGAGACCCAGGGTTTTAAAAGAAAGTTAAAGGGACACAACTTGATTTTAATTAGCACCATTGAGTCAGTGCGCAGCAGTAAAAATCTCCCGGGGATAGTGGAAAACGATATTGTAACGTTTACAGAGATAAGTGCTTTTCCAGTCCTTGCCTGGCTGAATGAAAATAGGTTGTGTAGTTCTGTTGGAGTTCTAACTCTAATGCCTATCTGGGCCACATCCACTGCCTTAATATTATGTGTTGTCAACTTGTCTAGACAGATGTGCATTGGAACATGGCTGTATATTGTCCATATAGTATCTGACTCCTTCTTGATTTGTGGGGTCAATCTGTGGGGACATCATCGTTTTGGAGAACTTAGCCCTCCTTGCCTCCTTGTATTTTCTTAAACCTGAAGACATCCACAACGTCTAAGTCTGGAGAGGGGGAGGGCAGTGTTGATCCACTTAGAAGTCTTCTACCCAGAAGATTCTCAGAAGTAACGAAAGGGGGAATCTGTTCAGTTGGAAGAAATGGCAGCCGTTTTATGAGCGCCTAACCAATTGCGCTATTATGTGGGGGTTTTTCGCGTTATTTGTAACTTATTTTGTACATAATGTTTCTGCCACCGTATCTTACGGCAAAAAAGAGCTTCTGGATAGCAGAACAGCGATCACTCACCTCGGACTAGACAAAGATTTTTTCTTCAACAAGCAGGACTCAGAGGATGTACTTCAGACACCCGACAAGGCCGAAATGCCCATCATTGGCAAGAGAAAGAGACGCAGGTATAGAGGACACAGGGCGGGGTGCCTCGTAAAGTTCCGCCGACGGCAAGAGGGAAATCTGCCTTTACCATCAATATCACTTGCCAAAGTACAATCATTGGACAATCAATTAGCCGAGGTACGATCACGAATATTCTACCAACGGGACTTCAAAAACTGTAATATCTTATGTTTCACCAAATCGTGGCTGAACGACGACATGGATTGTAATGGCTTTCTTCCAGGGGTGAAGGAGAGGACCAAAGTGCAGCGCGGCTAGTGTTAAACATGTTTAATACAAGAACAAGTGAAACACTACAAACAACATACAAAATAACAAATGTGCAAAACCGATACAGACCTATCTGGTGCAGAACACAAACACAGAAACAGGTAACAAACACCCACAAAATCCCAACACAAAACAAGCCTCCTATATATGATTCTCAATCAGAGACAACGACTACCATCTGCCTCTGATTGAGAACCCACACTAGGCTGACATAGAAACAGACAAACTAGACACACAACATAGAATTCCCACCCAGCTCACGTCCTGACCAACTAAACACATACAAAACAACAGAAAACAGGTCAGGAACGTGACATGAATAACATTCAGCTGGTGGGATATACGCTGCACCGGCTAGATAGAGCCATGTGTATATATTTGTGTATATTTGTAAACAACAGCTGGTGCACAAAATGTAAGGAAGTGACTAGATTTTGCTTGCCTGATGTAGAGTATCTCATGATAAGCTGAAGACCACACTATTTACCATAGAGAGTTTTCATCAATTTTTTTCGTGGCTGTTTATTTACCACCACAGACAGATGTTGGCACTAAGACTGCACTCAGTCTGCTGTATAAGGTAATAAGCAAACAGGAAACAGCAAACGCTTACCCAGAGGCGGCGCTCCTAGTGGCCGGGGACTTTAATGCAGGGAAACTTAAATCAGTTACACCTAATTTCTATCAGCATGTTAAATGCGCAACCAGAGGGAAAACATTCTACATCCCCTGTACTCCACACACAGAGACGCGTACAAAGCTCTCCCTCGCCCGCCATTTGGCAAATCTGACCATAATTCTATCCTCCTAATTCCTGCTTACAAGCAAAGATTTAAGCAGGAAGCACCAGTGACTCGGTCTATAAAAAGGTGGTCAGATGAAGCAGATGCTAAACTACAGGACTGTTTTGCTAGTACAGACTGGAATATGTTCTGGGATTCTTCCGATGGCATTGAGGAGTACACCACATCAGTCAATGGCTTTATCAATAAGTGCATTGAGGACGTCGTCCCCACAGTGACTGTACGTACATACCCCAACCAGAAGCCATGGATTACAGGCAACATTCGCACTGAGCTAAAGAGCAGAGCTGCCGCTTTCAAGGTGCTGGACTCTAACCCGGAAGCTTATAAGAAATCACGCTATGCTCTCTGACGAACCATCAAACAGGCAAAGGGCCAATACAGGACTAAGATTGAATCGTACTACACCGGCTCAGACGCTCGTCAGATGTGGCAGGGCCTGCAAACCATTACAGAATACAAAGGGAAGCACAGCCGCGAGCTGCCCAGTGACACGAGCCTACCAGATGAGCTAAATCACTTCTATGCACTCTTCAAAGCAAGCAACACTGAAGCATGCATGAGAGCATCAGCTGTTCCGGACGACTGTGTAATCACGCTCTCCGTAGCTGACATGAGTAAGACCTTAAAACAGGTCAACATTCATAAGGCCGCTGGGCCAGACAGATTACCAGGACGTGTGTTTCGGGCATGTGCTGACCAACTGGCAGGTGTCTTCACTGACATTTTCAATATGTCCCTGATTGAGTCTGTAATACCAACATACTTCAAGGAGACCACCATAGTCCTTGTGCCCAAGAACACGAAGGTAACCTGCCTAAATGACCTCAGACCCGTAGCACTCATGTCTGTAGCCATGAAATGCTTTGAAAGGCTGGTCATGGCTCACATCAACATCATTATCCCAGAAACCCTAGACCCACTCCAATTTGCATACAGCCCAAACAGATCCACAGATGATACAATCTCTATTGCACTCCACACTGCCCTTTCCCACCTGGACAAAAGGAACACCTATGTGAGAATGCTATTCATTGACAACAGCTCAACGTTCATCACCATAGTGCCCTCAAAGCTCAACACTAAGCTAAGGATCCTGGACTACACACCTCCCTCTGCAACTGGATCCTGGACTTCCTTACGGGCCCCTCCCAGGTGGTGAGGGTTGGCAACAACACATCTGCAACGCGGATCCTCAACACTGGAGGCCCTTGGGGGTGCGTGCTCAGTCCCCTCCTGTACTCCCTGTTCACCCATGACTGCATGGCCAGGCACGACTCCAACACCATCATTAAGTTTGCAGATGACACAACACCGACAACGACGAGACAGCCTATAGGGAGGAGGTCAGAGACCTGGCAGTGTGGTGCCAGAATAACAATCTATCCCTCAACGTAATCAAGACAAAGGAGATGATTGTGGACTACAGGAAAAGGAGGACCATTCTCATCGATGGGGCTGTAGTGGAGCAGGTTGAGAGCTTCAAGTTCCTTGGGGTCCACATCACCAACAAACTAGAATGGTCCAAACACACTAAAGGGCACGAAAGGGCACAACAAAAACTATTCCACCTCAGGAGACTGAAAAGATTTGGCATGGGATCTGGCACAGATCCTCAAAAGGTTCTACAGCTGCAACACCAAGAGCATCCTGACTTGTTGCATAACTGCCTGGTACGGCAACTGCTCAGCCTCCGACCGCAAGGCACTACAGAGGGTAGTGCGTACGGCCCAGTACATCACTGGGGCTTAGCTGCCTGCCATCCAGGACCTCTACACCAGGCGGTGTCAGAGAAAGGGCCTAAAAATGGTCACCCCAGCCACCCCAGTCATAGACTGTTCTCTCTGCAAGCGGTACAGGAGCTCCAAGTCTAAGACCAAAAAGCTTCTCAACAGCTTTTACCCTCAAGCCATAAGACTCCTGAACAGGTAATCAAATGGCTACCCGGACTATGTGCATTGTGTGTTCCACTCCCCAACCCCTCTTTTACGCTGCTGCTATTCTCTGTTTATCATCTATGCATTGTCACTTTAACTATACCTACATGTACATATTACCTCAATTAGTCGAATTAACCGGTTCCCCCGTACATTGACTCTGCACTGGTACCACCTGTATATAGCCTCGCTACTGTTAATTTCACTGTCATTTTACTGTTTTATTTAATTTTTTATTTTATTTCTTTACTTATCTATTGTTTACCTAATAGCTAGTTTTTACTCAAAATTACACTGTTGGTTATTTCACTGTAAACCTGTTGTATTCGGCGCACGTGACAAATAAACTTTGATATTCATGTCATTTGTAACATCTCTGGCCAAGTAAGAACGCCATGATGGAATGTCCACTATGATGTATGGCCCAAGACTGTCAAATTGAAATTCTTCTGCCTGGTCTTCTGATGCCATAAACTGTAGCAGGCATGTGATGAATGTCTCTCCCACGTCGCAGCCATAAGTGCTCCCATAGATTACTGCAACACGTTGGACACGGCACTGACACAAATGTGTTTTGATGACGGCTCATCTTTCTTCCTTCTCATCTCTTTTCTTCTCAATATGCTAAGGACCTTAGGACAAATGGTAAAAATAACATCCAATCAGATTTCCATTTATGAGAAACACGATTGAGAGAGCAAAAGGATGAAGAAGGGATAGACTGAATGACCCAGGGGTAGATTTAGTGACTTTGGACCACTCTTGGGTTCAAATGCTATTTAAAATCATTCAAATACTATGAGCATTTGCTTTACCCTGCCTAGAGTGCCAAGTGGACACGTCTTTGCACTTCTACAACTTCTCTATTGGTTGCTCAATCATTTCCAGCTAATGTATTTGAAAAGGTATTTGAACCCAGGTCTACTTTGGACGTGGTTAGGAAACCAAGGTCACCTAGGGGACGAGGATCCTCCAGTCCGGACGACACATACACACCCTGTGTCCAACCATGACACACCCCGACTCAGCATCAAACACACCGCCACTGCACATCGGCCAGCTCTGTTAACAGACGCAGCAAATCACAGACTCTTCCTCCCCACATCAAAACAGAAGATACTTAGTCTGGACCTGTCATCAGCAGGACACTGCCAAGGAATGAGGAACATACATTCACTTCACACCCTGCTCCCACTACATTAAATATAAATGGCATACTAAACCTAACCCTTTCTGAAAGGGATCTCTGCTGTGAGAGTGGTTTTATATTAGGGGTGTAATATTAGGTCTTAAATATTAGGTGTGTAAAAGTTGGTATAAAGCAAGGTTATTATAGTACAAAAATATATATATAAAATATACATATACAGTGCATTCGGAAAGTATTCAGACCCCTTAACTTTTTCCACTTTTTGTTCCATTACAGCCTTATTCTAAAATTGATTAAATAAAACATTTTCCTCATCAATCTACACACAATACCCCATAATGACAAACAGGTTTTTTGAAATGTTTGCAAATTCATAAAAGAAACTGAAATACCTTATTTACATAAGAATTCAGACCATTTGCTATGAGATTCAAAATTGAGCTCAGGTACATCCTGTTTCCATTGATCATCCTTGAGATTGGAGTCCACCTGTGGTAAATTCAATTGATTGGACATGATTTGGAAAGGCAAACACCTGTCTATATCAGGTCCTACAGTTGACAGTGCCTTTCAGAGCAAAAACCAAGCCATTAGGTCAAAGGAATTGTCCGTAGATCTCAGAGACATGATTGTGTCGAGGCACAGATCTGGGGAAGGGTAGCAAAAAATGTTTGCAGGATTGAAGGTTCCCAAGAACACAGTGGCTTTCATCATTCTTAAATGGAACCACCAAGACTCTTCTGAACAAACTGAGCAATCAGGGGAGAATGGCCTTGGTCAGGGAGGTGACGAAGAACCCGATGGTCACTCTGACAGAGGTCCAGAATTCCTCTGTGGAGATGGGAGAACCTTCCAGAAAGACAAGCATCTCTGCAGCCCTCCACCAATCAGGCCTTTATGGTAGAGTGGCCAGACAGAAGCCATTCCTCAGTAAAAGGTGACAGCCGGCTTGGAGTATGTCAAAAGGCACCTAATGGACTCTCAGACCATGAGAAACAAGATTATCTTTGGCCTGAATGCCAAGCGTCACATCTGGAGGAAACCAGGCACCGCTCATCACCTGACCAATACCATCTCTACAGTGAAGCATGTTGGTGGCAGCATCATGCTGCAGGGATGTTTTTCAGCGACAGGGACTGGGAGACGAGTCAGGATCGAGGGAAAGATAAACGGAGCTAAGTACAGAGAGATTCTTGATGAAAACCAGAGCGCTCAGGACCTCAGACTGGGGCGAAGGTTCATCTTCCAATAGGACAACGACCCTAAGCACACAGCCAAGACAACGCAGGAGTGGGTTCAGGACAAGTCTCTGAATGTCCTTGAGTGGCGCAGCCAGAGCCCAGACTTGAACCCGATCGAACATCTCAGGAGAGACCTGGAAATAGCTGTGCAGCGACGCTCCCCATTCAATGTGACGGAGCTTGAGAGGATCTGCAGAGAACAGTGGGAGAAACTCCCCAAATACAGATGTGCCAAGCTTGTAGCGTCATACCCAAGAAGACTCGAGGCTGTAAGCACTGCCAAAGGTGTTTCAACAAAGTACTGAGGAAGGGGACTGAATACTTACGTGTGATATTTCAGTTTTTTATTTTTAATACATTTTCAAACATTTCCAAAAACCTGTTTTTTGTTTTATCATTATAGGGTATTGTGTGTACATTGATGATGGAGAAAAAACGATTTATTCCATTTAAAAAGAAGGCAGAAAAATGTAGAGGTTTACATACACCTTATCCAAATACATTTAAACTCAGGTTTTCACAAGTCCTGACATTTAATCATAGTAAATATTATGGCGGTTTTGGAGCAGTGGCTTCTTCCTTGCTGAGCGGCCTTTCAGGTTATGTCGATATAGGACTCATTTTTACTGTGGATATAGATACTTTTGTACCTGTTTTCTCCAGCATCTTCACAAGGTCCTTTGCTGTGGTTCTGGGATTGATTTGCACTTTTTGCACAAAAGTACACTCGTCTCTAGGAGACAGAAGGTCGTCTCCTTCCTGAGCGGTATGACGGCTGCGTGGTCCCATGGTGTTTATACTTGCGTACTACTGTTTGTACAGATGCACGTTTACCTTCAGGTGTTTGGAAATTGCTCCCAAGGATGAACCAGACCATGTTTTTCTGAGGTCTTGGCTGATTTCTTTTGATTTTCTCATGATGTCAAGCAAAGAGGCACTGAGTTTGAAGGTAGGTCTTGAAATACATCCACAGGTACACCTCCAATTGACTCAAATTATGTCAATTAGCCTATCACAAGCTTCTAAAGCCATGACATCATTTTCTGGAATTTTCCAAGCTGTTTAACGGCACAGTCAATTTAGTGTATGTAAACTTCTGACACACTGGAATTGTGATACAGTGAATTATAAGTGAAATAATCTATCTGTAAACAATTGTTGGAAAAATGACTTGTGTCATGCACGAAGTAGATGTCCTAACCGACTTGCCAAAACTATAGTTTGTTAACAAGAAATGTGTGGTGTGGTTGAAAACTCATTTTAATGACTCCAACCTAAGTGTATGTAAACTTCCGACTTCAACTGTGTGTGTGTGTGTGTGTGTGTGTGTGTGTGTGTGTGTGTGTGTGTGTGTGTGTGTGTGTGTGTGTGTGTGTGTGTGTGTGTGTGTGTGTGTGTGTGTGTGTGTGTGTGTGTGTGTGTGTGTGTGTGTGTGTATACACTACCGTTCAAAAGTTTAGGGTCACTTAGAAATGTTTTGTCCATTAAAATAACATCAAATTGATCAGAAATACAGTGTAGACATTGTTAATGTTGTAAATGATTATTGTTGTTGGAAACGGCTGATTGTTAATGTAATATCTACATATGCGTACAGAGGCCCATTATCAGCAACCATCACTCCTGTGTTCCAATGAAACGTTGTGTTAGCTAATCCAAGTTAATCATTTTAAAAGGCTAATTGATCATTTGAAAACCCTTTTTCAATTATGTTAGCACAGCTGAAAACTGTTGTTTTGATTAAAGAAGCAATAAAACTGGCCTTCTTTAGACTAGTTGAGTATCTGGAGCATCAGCATTTGTGGGTTCGATTACAGGCTCAAAATGGCTAGAAACAAAGTACTTTCTTCTGAAACTTGTCAGTCTATTGTTGTTCTGAGAAATTAAGGCTATTCCATGTGAGAAATTGCCAAGAAACTGAAGATCTCGTACAACGCTGTGTACTACTCCCTTCACAGAACTGCGCAAACTGGCTGTAACCAGAATAGAAAGAGGAGTGGGAGGCCCCGGTGCATAACTGAGCAGGAGGACAAGTATATTAGAGTGTCTAGTTTGAGAAACAGACGCCTCACAAGTCCTCAACTGGCAGTTTCATTAAATAGTACGCGCAAAACACCAGTCTCAACGACAACAGTGAAGAGGCGACTCCGGGATGCTGGCCTTCTAGGCATTCAATTAAATTGATAAGTTACAGTAGGTCACTTCAAAACAAGGAAGCTAACTAAGACATGTTTATCTATAACCTTATCAGGCAAAAAAAAAAATATTTCAGGGGAGATCTATGCACAGCATGGAAGTTATTTTTCAATTTGTCGATTCATAGAATATTTTTAACGTTGTCGGAATTACATGGGTAGTTTACTGTATAATAGAGGGAAATCACAGTTTTCAAATTAAGGTGTCAGATTTATTTCTCAACAATGCCGGTAGAAAAGCAACAACAAGTCAACAACATTCATGCTTATAGCTAAATAGTTAACTAGCCATTCTACAAGCTATGTTTTGAATTGGCTACATATTTAGTCTATAATTATTTTATAGGCTACCTGCTGCTGAAATGTCCCTCTCTCTCTCTCCTCCGGCAACGGTCAACTCGCATTAGTGTTGCAACCTGGCACACAAACAGATTATGCACAGCACATAGAGACGCGCTGAAGGGTAGGCCTAATTTTGATCAAGGTTGATATGTAGATGTTTAAGTGATTTGATCATTTATTTAAAGAGGAAAAACACTCTATTATAATTAAATACTTTTCCAGGATTTTCATGACCATTAAAACCTCTAATTTGACAGTTTAGAACAGTGCATCCTGCGCATTCCGGCTGGCGCAATCTCAATCTGCACATTCTAAAACTCACAGTCTACTTGCATGCACCGTTTCACAGACTAGCAGCAAATATATTTGAATAAAGCGGAATCAGGATATGAATTCCCACTCTTCATTGCTATTTAATGCAGATCCCACCTTCATTTCGCTTTGATCAACCAATGTAAGTGATATCCCACTTTTTTTAATACACAGTTCCCCAAAAAATTGTATGTGACAACAGTTCATCAAACATTGGAGGTGCTGGTACAGTGCTTCAGACCCCGCCCAAGTCAAGCACTGCACACACATGTACAGTACCAGTCAAAGGTTTGGACACACCTACTCATTCCAGGGTTTTTAAAATGTGCTAAAAAAATCAAAATAGATTTGAGATTTGAGATTCTTCAAAGTAGCAACCCTTTGCTTTGATGACAGCTTTGAACACTCTTGGCATTCTCTCAAACAGCTTCATGAGGTAGTGACCTGGAATGCATTTCAATTAACATGTGTCACTTGTTAAAAGTTACTTTGTGGAATTTATTTCCTTCTTAATGCGTTTGAGCCAATCAGTTGTGTTGTGACAAGGTAGGGGTGGTATACAGAAGATAGCCCTATTTGGTAAAAGAGAAAGTCCATATTATGGCAAGAGCAGTTCAAATAAGCAAAGATAAATGACAGTCCATCATTACTATAGGACATGAAGGTCAGTCAATGCGGAAAATTTCAAGAACTTTGAAAGTTTCTTCAAGTGCAGTCGCAAAAACCTTCAAGCGCTATGATGAAACTAGCTCTCATGAGGACTACCACAGGAAAGGAAGACCCAGAGTTACCTTCGCTGCAGAGGATAAGTTCATTAGAGTTACGAGCCTCAGAAATTGCAGCCCAAATAAATGCTTCACAGAGTTCAAGTAACAGACACATCTCAACATCAACTGTTCAGAGGAGACTGCGTGAATCAGGCCATGGTCGAATTGCTACAAAGAAACCTCTACTAAAGGACACCAATAATAAGAAGAGACTTGCTTGGGCCAAGAAACACAAGCAATGGACATTAGACTGGTGGAAAACTGTCCTTTGGTCTGTTGAGTCCAAGTTTGAGATTTTTGGTTCCAACCTCTGTGTCTTTGTGAGAAGCAGAGTAGGTGAACAGATGTGTGGTTCCCACCATGAAGCATGGAGGAGGAGATGTGATGGTGTGGGTGTGCTTTGCTGGTGACACTGTCAGTGATTTATTTAGAATTCAAGGCACACTTTACCAGCATGGCTACCAAGCATTCTGCAGCAATTCACCAATACACCTTCCCATCTGGTTTGTACTTAGTGGGACTATCATTTGTTTTTCAACAGGACAGCACCTCCAGACTGTGTAAGAGCTATTTGACCAAGAAGGAGAGTGATGGAATGCTGCATCAGATGACTTGACCTCCACAATCACCCGATCTCAACCCAATTGAGATGGTTTGGGATGAGTTGGACCGCAGAGTGAAGGAAAAGCAGCCAACACGTGCTCAGCATATGTGGGAACTCCTTCAAGACTGTTGGAAAAGCATTCCAGGTGGAGCTGGTTGAGAGAATGCCAAGAGTGTGCAAAGCTGCCATCAAGGCAACGGGTGGCTACTTTGAAAAATCTCAAATTTAAAATATGTTTTGATTTGTTTAACACTTTTTTGGTTACTACATGATTCAATATGTTTTTTTAATCGTTTTTTTCTACAATGTAGAAAACAGTACAATGCACTCACGCACGCATGCACTCACACTCCCTGGCCAGCATGAACCTCTATACAGCTGGACATGATTTGGGCCGCAGATGAGCTGCAGCGCACTAATAAGTGTATTTACCCCCGGGACACATTCTGAGTTGACCCCTGACCTCTATAAGCCACTGATACCTGATGGGGACTTTGACAGTGACTGGCCCTGACACACAGGGTGTATCTCAAATGGCACACTATTCCCTATACACTCTTAGAAAAAGGGTTCCAAAAGGGTTATTCGGCTGTCTCCATAGGAGAATCCTTTTGGGTTCCATGTAGAACCTTCTGTATGTCGGATCCTCGATAGAAAGGGGTCTACATGGAACTCAAGAGGGTTCTACCTGGAACCAAAAGGTTTCTCTTCTACCTGCAACCAAAAGGGTTCCACATGCAACCCAAAAAGTTTATTCAATGTGTTCTCTTATGGGGACAAGAACCGTTTAAGGTTCTAGATACCTATTTTTTTGTCCTAAGAGAGTACAGTGCATTATTTTCGACCAGAGCCCTATGGTTAAAATTAGTGCACTATACAGAGAATAGGGTGCCGTTTGGAACAGGCCTACAGCAAGTTTGCCAGAGCAGTGGCCTCAAACCGGATGGAGTCAGCTCAGCTCTGATTGATTGGAAGAGGATGATTGGATGATGGTTATCCACAGAATGAGTCATGTCTACCTTTGTTAATCTCTAAAAGTCTAAGCTGTGGGGGGGCTAACATATTGAATTATTTGAATAATTATTTGATAAAATTTTAAATGTGCTACTTTACTGTTATAGCCCATAGAAAATAAATAATAAGTAATACAGACGTTTTAGTGAGAATACTGATTTTAGGGATGTCTCATGGTCTGACAAACACTGCTGTGGCTCGGCCACCTTCCACCGTAGATGTGGAAGGCCGACAGAGAGAGGATATGGTCGATTGAGACGCAGCCTACCCCCAAAAAACATGGATATCTCTAGCTTAAACTGATAGATTTTTAAATTATGTTACTTAGATTGTCGCACGGTTGAGTTAATAGACTCTTAAGGATTAAACAAGAGCAGGAAGTATGTTGTAATTGAAAAGCACAGGGACAGACAGGCAGACACTGCCCTTAGAGTTATAGCCATAGAGAGAAAGGAAGAGAGAGAGAGGCTCTGTTGAGACTCATTCCCCACTCTGCTGCTGTTTGCCTTACTGAAGACCTACCGATTTCTCCTAAACGGAATGGTGGCTACTGCTGCTACTGTTTATGCTACTGCGGCTACTGTTTCTGCTACTGCTGTTGCTGCTACTGTTTCTGCTACTGCTGCTACTGTTTCTGCTACTGCTATTGCTGCTGCTGTTTCTGCTACTGCTGCTACTGTTTCTGCTACTGCTGTTGCTGCTACTGTTTCTGCTACTGCTGTTGCTGCTACTGTTTTTGCTACCGCTGTTGCTGCTACTGTTTCTGCTACTGCTGCTGCTGTTTCTGCTACTGCTGCTACTGTTTCTGCTACTGCTGTTGCTGCTGCTGTTTCTGCTACTGCTGCTACTGTTTCTGCTACTGCTGTTGCTGCTGCTGTTTCTGCTACTGCTGCTACTGTTTCTGCTACTGCTGTTGCTGCTACTGTTTTTGCTACCGCTGTTGCTGCTACTGTTTCTGCTACTGCTGTTGCTGTTTCTGCTACTTCTGTTTCTGTACTGTTGCTGCTACTGATTCTGCCACTGCTGTTCCTGCCACTGCTGTTGCTGATATTGTTTCTGCCACTGCTGTTGCTGATATTGTTTCTGCTACTGCTGTTGCTGCTACTGTTTTCCATTTACTACAACTATTTTGTAAATTCGACTTTATGCACATTCCACATCAGCAATATCAAATCAAATCAAATCAAATGTATTTATATAGCCCTTCTTACATCAGCTGATATCTCAAAGTGCTGTACAGAAACCCAGCCTACAACCCCAAACAGCAATTAATGCAGGTGTAGAAGCACGCTGGCTAGGAAAAACTCCCTAGAAAGGCCAAAACCTAGGAAGAAACCTAGAGAGGAACCAGGCTATGAGGGGTGACCAGTTCTCTTCTGGCTGTGCCAGATTATAACAGAACATGGCCAAGATGTTCAAATGTTCATAAATGACCAGCATGGTCAAATACTAATAATCACAGTAGTTGTCGAGGGTGCAGCAAGTCAGCACCTCAGGAGTAAATGTCAGTTGGCTTTTCATAGCCGATCATTAAGAGTATCTCTACCGCTCCTGCTGTCTCTAGAGAGTTGAAATCAGCAGGTCTAGGACAGGTAGCACGTCCGGTGAACAGGTCAGGGTTCCATAGCCGCAGGCAGAACAGTTGAAACTGGAGCAGCAGCACGGCCAGGTGGACTGGGGACAGCAAGGAGTCATCATGCCAGGTAGTCCCAAGGCATGGTCCTAGGGCTCAGGTCCTCCGAGAGAGAGAAAGAGAGAGAGAAAGAGAGAATTAGAGAGAGCATACTTAAATTCACACAGGACACTGGATAAGACAGGAGAAGTACTCCAGGTATAACAAACTGACGCTAGCCCCCCGACACATAAACTACTGCAGCATAAATACTGGAGGCTGAGACAGGAGGGGTCAGGAGACACTGTGGCCCCATCCGATGATACCCCCGGACAGGGCCAAACAGGAAGGATATAACCCCACCCACTTTGCCAAAGCACAGCCCCCACACCACTAGAGGGATAACTTCAACCACCAACTTACCATCCCGAGACAAGGCCGAGTATAGCCCACAAAGATCTCCGCCACGGCACAACCCAAGGGGGAGCGCCAACCCAGACAGGAAGATCACGTCAGTGACTCAACCCACTCAAGTGACGCACCCCTCCTAGGGACGGCATGGAAGAGCACCAGTAAGCCAGTGACTCAGCCCCTGTAATAGGGTTAGAGGCAGAGAATCCCAGTGGAGAGAAGGGAACTGGCCAGGCAGAGACAGCAAGGGCGGTTTGTTGCTCCAGAGCCTTTCCGTTCACCTTCACACTCCTGGGCCAGACTACACTCAATCATATGACCCACTGAAGAGATGTGTCTTCAGTAAAGACTTAAAGGTTGAGACCGAGTCTGCGTCTCTCACATGGGTAGGTAGACCATTCCATAAAAATTGAGCTCTATAGGAGAAAGCCCTGCCTCCAGCTGTTTGCTTTGAAATTCTAGGGACAATTAGGAGGCCTGCGTCTTGTGACGGAAGCGTACGTGTAGGTATGTACTGCAGGACCAAATCGGAACGATAGGTAGGAGCGAGCCCATGTAATGCTTTGTAGGTTAGCAGTACAACCTTGAAATCAGCCCTTGCCTTAACAGGAAGCCAGTGTCGGGAGGCTAGCACTGGAGTAATATGATCAAATATTTTGGTTCTAGTCAGGATTCTAGCAGCCGTATTTAGCACTAACTGAAGTTTATTTAGTGCTTTATCCGGGTAGCCGGAAAGTAGAGCATTGCAGTAGTCTAACCTAGAAGTAACAAAAGCATGGATACATTTTTCTGCATCATTTTTGGACAGAAAGTTTCTGATTTTTGCAATGTTACGTAGATGGAAAAAAGCTGTCCTTGAAACAGTCTTGATGTGTTCGTCAAAAGAGAGATCAGGGTCAGCAGTAACGCCGAGGTCCTTCACAGTTTTATTTGAGACAACTTTACAACCATCAAGATGAATTGTCAGATTCAACAGAAGATCTCTTTGTTTCTTGGGACCTAGAACAAGCATCTCTGTTTTGTCCGAGTTTAAAAGTAGAAAGTTTGCAGCCATCCACTTCCTTATGTCTGAAACACAGGCTTCTAGCGAGGGCAATTTTGGGGCTTCACCATGTTTCATTGAAATGTACAGCTGTGTGTCATCCGCATAGCAGTGAAAGTTAACATTATGTTATCGAATGACATCCCAAAGAGGTAAAATATATAGTGAAAACAATAATGGTCCCAAAACGGAACCTTGAGGAACACCCAAATTTACAGTTGATATATCAGAGGACAAACCATTCACAGAGACGAACTGATATATTTCCGACAGATAAGATCTATACCAGGCCAGAACTTGTCCGTGTAGACCAATTTTGGTTTCCAATCTCTCCAAAAGAATGTGGTGATCGATGGTATCAAAGGCAGCACTAAGGTCTAGGAGCACGAGGACAGATGCAGAGCCTCGGTCTGACGCCATTAAAGGTAATTTACCACCTTCACAAGTGCACAACTCCACAAGGATTGTGTTTATTTTCTCTTTGTGGGTTTCAGTCTCTCATTGATAATTCTCACCCAATTACCCCGAATGCCCCCAGAGGTAACTGATTAGTAAAACTTCGTCTTTTTTTGAATGATAAAGTTTGAATTGGATGTTATTAATCAAAGTTTGGCTCCTTCATTAAATAACATCTGATAAGCTTGGAGAGTCAGGGAGTGCGAAGTCTGCATTTACTAGCATCATAACACTAGAACAGATTGCCAGCAGCATACCACCCTGCATACCACTACTGGCTTGCTTCTGAAGCTAAGCAGGGTTGGTCCTGGTCAGTCCCTGGATGGGAGACCAGATGCTGCTGGAAGTGGTGTTGGAGGGCCAGTAGGAGGCACTCTTTCCTCTGGTCTAAAAAATGTCCCAATGCCCCAGGGCAGTGATTGGGGACACTGCCCTGTGTAGGGTGCCGTCTTTCGGATGGGACGTTAAACGGGTCTCCTGACTCTCTGAGGTCATTAAAGATCCCATGGCACTTATCGTAAGAGTAGGGGTGTTAACCCCGGTGTCCTGGCTAAAATTCCCAATCTGGCCCTCAAAACATCATGGTCACCTAATAATCCCCAGTTTACAATTGGCTCATTCATCCCCCTCCTCTCCCCTGTAACTATTCCCCAGGTCGTTGCTGCAAATGAGAACGTGTTCTCAGTCAACTTACCTGGTAAAATAACGGTAAAAAAAAAAAAATTGATAGAATTCAACAGCATAGTGTATGGTTGCTTTTCTTTCTGCATCTGTCTCTCTCTGGCTCTCTCTCTCTCTTCTCCATCTCTCAATACATTGCATTCAGAAAGGATTCAGACCATTTGACTTTTTCCACATTTTATTAGGTTACAGCCTTATTCTAAAATGGATGAAATAGTTTTCCCCCTCATCATTCTACACACAATACCCCAAAATAACAAAGCAAAAACTGGTTTTTAGAAATGTTGACAAATGCATTTGAAATAGAAACTGAAACATCACATTTACATAAGTATTCAGACCACTTACTCAGTACTTTGTTTGAAGCACCTTTGGCAGCGATTACAGCCTCGAGTCTTCTTGGGTATGATGCTACAAGCGTGGCACACTTGTATTTGGGGAGTTTCTCCCATTCTTCTCTGCAGATCCTCTGTCAGGTTGGATGGGGAGCGGCATTGCACAGCTATGTTCAGGTTTCTCCAGAGGGGATCTCTCTGTACTTTGCTTCATTCATCTTTCCCTCGATCTTGAATAGTCTCCCAGTCCCTGCCGCTGAAAAACATCCCCACAGCATGATGCTGCCACCACCATGCTTCACCGTAGGGATGGTGCAAGGTTTCCTCCAAACGTGACACTTGGCATTCAGGCCAAAGAGTTCAATCTTGGTTTCATCAGACCAGAGAATATTGTTTCTCATAGTCTGAGAGTCCTTTAGGTGCTCTCAGACCATAAGAGTCCTTTAGATGGACTCCAATGAAGTCGTTGAAACATCTCAAGGATGGTCAATGGAAACAGGATGCACCTGAAGTAAATTTAGAGTCTCATAGCAAAGGGTCTTAACACTTAAGTAAATAAGGTATTTCTGTCTCAACAACAGTTTTTGCTTTGTCATTATTGGGTATTGTGTATAGACAGATGATAAAAAATATATTTAATCAATCAAGGCTGTAACGCAACAAAATATACTAAGCTATATTGATTTTTTTAGAAAAGGTCATACTCAAAGCTTGTGCGTGTGTCTTCACTGACATTTTTAACCTCTCACTGACCGAGTCTGTAATGATCACGTTTCAAGCAGACCACCATAGTCCCTGTGCCCAAGATTGCGAAGGTAACCTGCCTAAATGACTACTGGCCCGTAGCACTCATGTCGGTAGCCATGAGGTGCTTTGAAAGGCTGGTCATGGCTCACCTCAACACCATCATCCTGGACACCCTAGACCCACTCCAATTTGCATACCGCCCGAACAGATCCACAGATGACGCAATCTCAATCACACTCCACACTGCCCTTTTCCACCTGGACAAAAGGAACACCTGCTCATTGACTACAGCTCAGAGTTCAACACCATAGTGCCCAAAAAGCTCATCACTAAGCTAAGGACCCTGGGACTGAACACCTCCCTCTGCAACTGGATCCTGGACTTCCTGACGGGCTGCCCTCTTGGTGGTAAGGGTAGGCAACAACACATCTGCACGCTGATTCTCAACACGGGGGCCCCTCAGGTGTGCGTGCTTAGTCCCCTCCTGTACTCCATGTTCACCCACGACTGCGTGTCCGAGCATGACTCCAACACCATCATTACGTTTGCTGACGACACAACAGATCACCAGGTTGCCAGGACAACTACTTCTCCCTCAATGTGAGCAAGACAAAAGAGATGATCGTGGACTACAGGAAAAGGAGAGCCGAACAGGCCCCCATTCTCATCGACGGGGCTGTAGTGGAGCGGGTCAAGAGTTTCAAGTTCCTTGGTGTCCACATCACCAACAAACTATCATGGTCCAAACACACCAAGACAGTCGTGAAGAGGTCACAACAACACCTTTTCCCTCTCAGGAGACTGAAAAGATTTGGCATGGGTCCCCAGATCCTCAAAAAGTTATACAGCTGCACCATCGAGAGCATCCTGACCGGTTACATCATCGGTCAGATGCCGAGCAACTGCTCGGCATCTGCTAATGACAAAGCTACTACCTGTTTATTATCTATGCATAGTCACTTTACCCCAACCTACATGTACGAACTGCCTCGACTAACCTGTACCCAACACATTGACTCGGTACCGGTATGCCCTGTATATAGCCACCTTATTGTTATGACATTTTAATCTGTTACTTACATTTTTTTTTACTTTAGTTTATTTTGTAAATATTTTCTTAACTCTATTTATTGAACCGCATTGTTGTTTTAGGGCTTGTAAGTAAGCAATTCACGGTAAGGTCTGCACTTGTTGTATTCGGCTCATGTGACAAATAACATTTTATTTGATTCGATTTTTATTTCTACTTTTGGAACTTAACAGTCTTTATATATTGTATACTTCCATTCATTTTTTATACTGGTCCCAGGGACCTTCAGACGTGTTTTGTGAGGTCTGTGGGCATCCTAGAGCAGAACAACTGACATGTGTCTGTTCATGAGAGTTTCACCTTTCAACAGAGGGTTCATATAAGTGGGTAGCCCAAACTGTTTGGACGCTACAGACAGAAGTTGGCAGATTGGCTGTACTGATTTCAGACTAGTCGCAAGACACTTGTGGGCATCCTACAGCAAAACAACCTACATGAATGTGTTCGTGAGAGTCTAATCTGTCCATAGAGATCATAATCATTTTTTAGGCCAAACTGGACGCGAAACACGATTGTGTGAGAAGACCGATTCTCGGGATGTGTCATGGTCTGACAACATAGCTCTTGCTCTGTCACCTTTAACTGCAGATGCGGAAGTGCGACATAGGCAAACGCGGTGGATTGCGACGCATTCAATGCATAAAAACATATATCTGTAGGTTAAACTAACAGATTGTTATGTGGATGTTTTATTGTGCTAATTATATTTCCGCATGGGCGCGTACATCGACCTTCGGGGTTTTAATAGACTTTTGTTATCTATGAAACGTAAATGCAAGAATAACACAATCAACATTTGGTAATAATTTGCATGAACACTCAAAAGATGATTAACAGCTGTTGTGTCATTTGTTATTCTTAGGGGCTGAAGTGACTGTGCTGGTGAGAGAAAAACACATAATGATGTTTGTCCTCTTGGGACTTCTATAAAAATATGTTGTCAACAGTAGTGCCCATAGGACTTCAGCATTCCTCTGAAGGCAATCGATACTGTAGCTCACTTCCATCAATTTTTTTGTCTCTGCTGGTGGGAAGCTTCAACAGCTGTAGGCCTATAGGAGACCATACATGCTAATTAATGCCGAAAGCATAAAGCTGATGTTCAATGTCCAATGGGTCCGCTGTACATTGGGTCCCCTTGAGTCTTCCTCTGAATGTTGCACAGCTTACAAAACATGTCTGAATTTGAGCAACATAATATGCCAGCGGCAACAATCCCTCCCACCGCTTCAGTCTCCCCAGTCAGTCCTCTAGGCTAACCCAGAGGCAGGGCCTATAGTGCAGAAGGCTCTGAAGCCTTTCTCTCAGGTTGGTTCTATAACAGCAGCACGTGCCACTAATGTCTGACTACTACTTATTATTTAAAGTAAAGACATAATGTAAGAACAACCTATTTAATAAATATTAAATCATAACAACTTGTAACATAGCAGAACATATCGTAAATAACTTAAGTTATATTTACTCAATAACATAATATTTGTTAACAATACTCAAAAACATGAAACAATATGAGATTTTATTGACATATGAGTTAGTACCGCTTTTATGATTTGAGTTCTACTGACCGTTGGAGATGTTTGAGTTGCCACTACTCAGATTTAATGAGTAGGGCAGTTACTTTTTACAGTGCGGAGCCCCGCAGATAATCATTGGCTTTTGGCTCTCAGCCTCGGCCAATGGGAGGGCTCGCTCCCACCTGTTTCCAGAGGCCCCGCCCTGAATGGGCTTCTCTACTCCAGCTTCCAGCTGTCTGACAGTGAGCGAGGCGGATGGGATGGCAGGGGGGAACGTTATCTGGTCATGTGAGAAGCATGTCTTATGAAAAGAAAGATCTGGGGTGTGAGGTCTGTTTTGCTCCTCCTGGAGTGCGTCCCAAATGCCTCAACCCATTGGGCTTTGGTCAAAAGTAGTGCACTATATAGGGAACAGGGTGCCATTTGGAACGCACAACCCTAGATTCTCCGTGTGGGATTCAAGCACCCTCTGAGACGGAAGGATTTCCTTAAGCTTGCGTGGCTGAATGGAGGATTGAGAGAGAGCGAGAGAGAGCGAGAGAGAGAGAGAGAGAGGATCTGAACCCAGTGCCCAGGCGTTAGCTGTGTTTGTTTTATTTTGTCACATCATTATTCTGGGGATGGGGGGGCTTGACTTTAATTTGATGTGCAGTGATGAGTTGCCCCTGTCTGTTCTCACACACACACTATCAGCTGTCTATTCTCTGCCTATGGGGCTCCGGCGGTCGTTTCCCTTCGAAACCAAACAACAGTTTTCCTCTGGATGGACATGTACTCCTCTGGAAGATGGTTTGCCCTCTAAGTTGCCTCTTACCTCACATCCAGTAGCTGTGTACAATGGCAGTGACAGAACTGGGCAGTTTGCCCCGTATCTCCTACACTCTTAGAAAAAAGGGTTCCAAAAGGATTCTTCGGTTGTCCCCATAGGAGAACCCTTTTTGGTTCCGTGGTGAACCTTTTTTGGTTCCAGGTTGAACCCTTTTGGAAAGGGTTTTTACGTGGAACCCAAAAGCTTTTACCTGGAACCAAAAGGGGTTTTCCCAGGAACCAAAAAGGGTTCTCCAGCCGAAGAACCCTAAATTGCACCTTTTTTTCTGATAGTGTACTGGCCAGATTAGACTTGTGTCCCAAATGGCACCATATTCCTTATTCACCCTATTGCTCTGGTCAAAGTAGTGTACCATGTAGGGAATAGGTTGCAATTTAGGACATAACCTGAATGTAGCTCTCACTTTTTTATGTTCCCACCTCTTGTTAAATGAAGTGATTTTGACATTAGATTCTGAATGCTTGACGGGAGGTAATGTGTTATTTCACAAGTCTTGTAAGAATAATGCATGGTCATAAATCCAAAGCCTCACTGATCTTACGAGACAGGCTGTAAATGAGTTATGAATTATGTCCACTGTTTTTATCCCTGTGGCACTCTCACTTGGCCAGACAACCACACCCGCCCAGAGAGAAAGTTCTGGGATGAAGCCACTAAGTTTCTTAAGACTGGACTTGTAGATGAGTCTAAGTAGGACTGTGGAAAGACAGAGTTATCAGAGGTTAAAGAAATATGCATGTCAAACACGCATGTCACGCACATGCACACACGTGCACACGTGCACACACACACACACACACACACACACACACACACACACACACACACACACACACACACACACACACACACACACACACACACACACACACACACACACACACACACACACACACACACACACACACACACACACACATACAACTACTCTTGTAGATACACTCCTGCCAAACGGAGCATGAAGCCAAATCAGAGGAATCAGAGAAAATAAATATTTTCATAATTTGTGAACACGTTCCCCTTTCAGCAGAGGGAAATGGTAGAATAACATAAATTGAGTATGACTGTGGTTTGGTCAATAGACCCAAAGTAAACAGGATTAGGGACTTAGAAAGCAGAGAGATGAATAATCTAATTGTACAGAATCATTGGCCACTGCATAGGGAGAGCATTAATTTATCTTAATCACACTTCTTCCACTTGGGAAATGCAGGAGGCATGTAAGATAGAGTAGGTAGAGTAGGTATCTTTCTGATCTTACTCTTGTCTCTTTCAACAGTTGTACAAGCCTGGCACACAAGGCTAGGATTATGCAAACAGAAAAAGCATTTTCAAAATTGCTTATGATAATGTTATTTTTTCCCTTATCATGAAACGATCTTTTAAACTATGCCAAATACCAGCAGGGGTAGAAATCTCCCTTTACTGTAGGTTGTTCCATGTTCACATTCAGTTGCCCCAACAATGGAGGACTGATGATAGGCTACTGTACCGGAGTTGGGGACAACATTTGTTTTGGCTGTCACTGCGGCCTCAGAATCCCTAACGTTGTGCCTGCATGGGATATTTAAGACCAGTGTCTACTGTTTAGTTTCATGTCTGGGTGGGACACCGGGCCGTCTGTGGTCAACCAGGGGCGGGACCTCTAATTGTACTTACCAGGACTTAGAGGACTGGACAGGCCAAGAACAATAACCAGGGTGGTTTGGCCTCATCAGACATCAGTCACACTTTGATGCTTGGGGTTGGGTTTGAGGTGTCGGGATATAAACGTCTAGGAGGAGGAAAAAGACAATATGATTCCGAGACATACGTACAGACAGACAACCCAAAATCATTTGTCTGTAGTTCCTCCACTTTACATGTTTCTTCACTAGTCTCCTATTCTGCAGAAAGAGCAAAAAATGTATATGAACACTATTCACTCAGAAAGTAATGTTTTTCACAAAGAAATAGAGCTGCATATGTAATTCTTAACAATATTGGACTTGTTAGCCTAGCTGAGACAAAGGTAGAATGGGCTAAAGAAAAGTTTTGACAGCAGATAGAGCTGATGATCGACTACAGCGCTGTGCTCGGGGCCAGAGGACGTGATAATGGGGGGCTTGACGGTCTCCCCCATTAAATTACCCATTTAAATAATTTCTCTGTCTCCACAGACAGAGTTTTACCAACACCAAAGACTTCTTTTGAGTTGTACAAATTGCACTGTCTGCATCACAGAAAAGCGAAAGAATGCTGGTGGAATAACTCTGATTGTAATTTAATTAAATGTACCACAGATTTAAATCTGCAAAGTAAAATTAATTGCCAGTATAAAAAACATATGTTGTCTCAAAACATGCTGCTCCTTGGGTTTAGTGTTTCTGTACATTTTCTCCGAGCTAATTGAGGTTCTTGCTCAAAGATAAAATAATGAGAGACTGTGGAACTGGGGGGACTGAACACAAGTCATGTGGTCGGATTTCAAATTGTATTTGTCACATACGCCGAATACAACAGGTGTAGTAGACCTTACAGTGAAATGCTTACTTACAAGCCCTTAACCAACAATGCAGTTTTAAGAAAAATATGTGTTAAGAAAATTAACAAATATATATAATAAAAAATTTAAAAATACATCAAATTCACTGTATTACAATTCCAGTGGGTCAGAAGTTTACATACACTAAGTTGACTGAGGCTTTAAACAGCTTTGAAAATTCCAGAAAATTATGTTATGACTTTAGAAGCTGCTGATAGGCTAATTGACATAATTTGAGTCAATTGGAGGTGTACCTGTGGATGTATTTCAAGGCCTACCTTCAAACTCAGGTCCTCTTTGCTTGACATAATGGGAAAATCAAAAGAAATCAGCCAAGACCTCCGAAAAAAATTGTAGACCTCCACAAGTCTGATTCATCCTTTGAAGCAATTTACAAGTGCCTGAAGGTACCACGTTCATCTGTACAAACAATAGTAAGCAAGTATAAACATCCTGGGACCACGCAGCCGTCATACCGCTCAGGAAGGAGACACGTTCGGTCTCCTAGAGATTAACGTATTTTGGTGCGAAAAGTGCAAATCAATCCCAGAACAACAGCAAAGGACCTTGTGAAGATGCTGGAGGAAACAGGTACAAAAGTATCTATATCCACAGTAAAATGAGTCGTATATCGACATAACCTGAAAGGCCGCTCAGCAATGAAGAAGCCACTGCTCTAAAACCGCCATAAAAAGCCAGACTACGGTTTGCAAATGCACATGGGGACAAAGATCGTACTTTTTGGAGAAATGTACACTGGTCTGATGAAACAAAAATAGAACTGTTGGGCCATAATGACCATCATTACGTTTGGAGGAAAAAGGGGGAAACTTGCAAGCTGAAGAACACCATCCCAACCGTGAAGCACGGTGGTGGCCGCATCATGTTGTGGGGGTGCTTTACTGCAGGAGGGACTGGTGCACTTCACAAAATAGATGGCTTCATGAGGCAGGAAAATTATGTGGCTATATTGAAGCAAAATCTCAAGACATCAGTCAGGAAGTTAAAGCTTGGTCGCAAATGGGTCTTCCAAATGGACAATGATGGTGACAGGGAGTACAGGAAGGGACTGAGCACGCCCCCCTGAGGGGGCGTTGTAGATGTGTTGTTACCTACCCTTTCCACCTTGGGGCGGCCAATCAGGAAGTCCAGCATCCAGTTGCAGAGGGAGGAGTTTAGTCCCAGGGTCCTTAGCTTATTGATGAGCTTTGAGGGCAATTTGGTTTTGAATGCTGAGCTGTAGTCAATGAATAGCATTCTCACATAGGTGTTCCTTTGCCCAGGTGGGAAAGGGCAGTGTGGAGTGCAATATAGATTCCGTCATCTGTGGATCTGTTAGGGCGATATGCAAACTGTTGAAGTGAGCCATGACCAGCCTTTCATACCACTTCATGGCTACAGACATGAGTGTTACGGTTTGCTTGTAATTTAGGCAGGTTACCGTGGTGTTCTTGGTCACATGGCCTATGGTGGTCTGCTTGAAACATGTTGGTATTACAGAGTCGGTCAGGGACAGGTTGAAAAAGTCAGTGAAGACACTTGCCAGTTGGTCAGTGCATCCTCGGAGTGCACGTCCTGGTAATCAGTCTGGCCCTGCGGCCGTGTGAGTGTACGTTTGTGTGTTTGTGTGTGTGTGTAAGCATAGGAGGGTGTTTGTGTTTTGGTTCTGTGCGTGTGCCTTCGTGTGTGCGTATGTACTGTATGTATGGAATTCCCTAACAGGGACAATCCTATTAGGGGACCTTGTCATAATAGAACAAAAGCCAGACAATAACAGTAATGGGCATGTAATGGAATAGTAGGAGAAGCTCCCTAGTGCCTGGGTCGTCTTGCGCCTCTACCCATCCCTCCCCATCCCAGGGGTTCATAACAAGAGACAGAGCTAAACTCCCATCCGTCCTCACAGGTCAGGGGGTAAACTACTAGTGAAATCAGACACTGGGGTGCTGTGAGGCGCTGTGAGTTCCAGTCAGTCAAAACCTTTTGAGGGGGTAGTGGTGAGGGTGGTGGGGGTGGTGGGGGTTAAATTCTTGCAGATCTTTTCCGTCCGTCAAAGCCGTTGGGGTGGTGGTGTGTTGTGGGGAGAGGAGGGTAGTGAGGGTTAAATTCTAGACAATCTTCAGTAGGAATGGCCTTTGATTGCCCCTCGTCCCCGACTCTGCCGTCGATGTGTAGGGTGCTGTTGAGTTGTAACCCGACCCTGCCGTTGTATTGGAGTGATGCAGCAGGGGCTGATAGCTCATCTCATCAGCTGGGATCCAGTGTAACGTGTAGCTCCTGGGTCCAAAAAATACTGAAAATCTTTGAGCGTTTGATCTAGCCTTCCTGAAGTGCCAGGTGGGTGGGGTTTGCACTATTGGGACTTTTCTTTTGGCCATTAAAGCCAGGCAAGCTCAATCAAGCACATATTATGTATTTTGAAGGATGTTAAATAGTATTTGAACCCTGGTCTCTAAAAGACAGGGGCAGGTGTGTGAAATATCCCGGCGTTAGGGGACGGATGAGACCCCCAGAGATGACAGCCTCTTGGCCTGTCCTAAGGACTGATTACGGGCCTGGCTGGCAGTCCATGCTGCCTGCTGCGTGCTATCCCATACCCCTCCTCCAACCCCTACAACCATTCTCCAACCCCCCTCCAACCCTCTTCCTTTCATGTGAACTGGAGACAGGTTCAGCCAGCACGTACACTGGCAATTTCATTTCTCAGATTTATCAAGCTTTTTTTTACAGGGGGGGTGCAGAAAATAAAATGACTTGACTGGAGCGAGCTATGGGCAACTGGCTGTTAAAAGGCTGAGAGAGGACAGGGTTAGGCTGGGATGAGTGTCAAGTCAGGGGTGGCCAAAGGGGATTGTAGTGGAGGGTTTTGGGGCTTGGGTGGAAGGGATGGTGGGGAATGGAGGTCCTTAAGTCTCAGATTCAGACACAAGTGCCATCATTGTCATCACCTTGTTGTGATTTCATTTCATCTCTCGGCGCCACTATAGCAGGCAGTATCTGGCGATTAGGTTACAGGGGGGCCTGCCTCATTTTTTTTCTCATGGGAATCCACTGACGGCCTAGGGAGGCCCATTCTCAACCACCAGGCAGGGATGAGTAGTCTGGGTATTTATGAGCAGGGGTGAGTGGGTATTTATATCTATATAATATTGTGGTCTCCGGACTCACATCTGTGAATAGCATCAGAGGCTTTCAAAACAAATTAATAGGGTTGCTAAAATCATGTCTTAATATAATTTACATTTTAGTCATTTAGCAGACACTCTTATCCAGAGCGACTTACAGTAGAGTGAATACATTTTATTACTGAGACAAGGATATCCCTACCGGCCAAACCCTCCCGGACGACGCTATGCCAATTGTGCGTCGCCCCACGGACCTCCCGGTTGTGGCCGGCTGCGACAGAGCCTGGGCGCGAACCCAGAGACTCTGGTGGCGCAGCTAGCACTGCAATGCAGTGCCCTAGACCACTGCGCCACCCGGGAGATAATATTTTGTTTATGTGTTTGATATTGGTTCTGCATGGGCCACGCTGGCTCCTCCTGGCTGATGAGCTAAGGCTATCATCAAGTAAAGATACAGTAAGCCATATACTGTCAGCCGTTTGCACTGTTGCTGCTTTTATAGTTACCATTATCTAACGAGAAAACAACACAACCCTACTGAAGCTTTAGCACGATTATTGATTTTCTCTTTTCTCTTAGCCATCCGATGAAGTTATTCTCCAGTCAGCATTTCTAGATGACTGGCAGTCTGCCTGTCTGTGATGTGATGAGTCTGATCAGTTTAATGACAGTTCTCTCAGCATTAACATGTCTAGTCAGGGGGTTTATGATGGAGCTCTGAGTAGATCAGAGCTATTAAACCTAATGATGAAATGTTGTCAGGTTAACAGGGTCTATGTCTCCAATGGCACTCTATTCCCTATGTGGTGCACTACTTTTGAGTAAAAGTAGTGCACTATCAAGGGAATTGGGTGTAATTGGGACATGGTGTACAACTGGAAGACGTGGCAAATTTCACAACGGGAGATGAGGGAAGGCTGTCTCGTTAATCACAAGAAGGGTGGAAGAAACCAGAAACCCCCAGCCGTCAAGATTAGATATACCCATCAACCTTTTTATTGTAAACCATCAATGTTATGGACAAATGTGCGCTGACATTCTGCTTCAAACAGACTTCAACTCTCTTGGTGTAACACAACACCTCTGGCTGGTAGATTCAGTAAGTCCCCCAGTCATTTTCCTGTTGACTCTGAGAGCCGAGAAGGAGACATGAGATTGTGTTTGATCCAAGTATTGCTTCATTTTAAAGGTTGAGAGTTATGTGATGTGCCGGCAAGCTCACGATGTGTAATCCTGGGGTTTTGGTTGAAAACCCCCCACATATCCATGTCCATCACACGGAAAGTATGGCATCCTCCAGATGTTTTTACAGGTATGGGATAGTAAATTATCAGAAGGGCTGTGACGATACCAGCATTGCAATATTGTTAATGTTTTAGACGGAATGGACCAGAACTAATGCCACAGAGGGCCCGTTACTATGCCGTTACCACGCCGACCCAAGACAGCTGCCAGCGTACCCTAGCCAACAAGTTGCGTCTAACAACGTCGAACCTACTAAGGTCAGGAGCACCGGTGGGAGAGTGACATCACAGCCCATGTCTCCCAGCATGCTTTGCCGCTATGGTGCCCTTAACCCTGCGACCTGGCCTGATGGCGGTGGGGGAGATCAAAGGGACCATGTGACACCAGCTACTGTCGTCAGACACGGCTCCTGACATTTTGTGCCCTTTCAGACACAGCCGTCATGGGGAGACTGCAGACACAGGGCAGCTTGGGCAGAGGAAAGTCATAATAATAGCTCTGTATTGAAGTGGTGTTCTCTGGCTGTGGGTCTATAAAGAGTCTGATTCTGGGCCCCAAAGCGTGACATGCATTTGAAATCATTGGTTCATCTCGTTAAAGGAAGAGTTATAAACAACATGATTAATATAATAATTATTATGTTTTGTTATGTTTATTATTATATGTGGTAGGACTCCTCAATGGATGAGAATGAAAGACATTGAGAGAGGAACAACTAAGCAAAATGAACAAAGCAATGATATCTGTACACACTATAGTCCACTATCCTATTTATTAATCTCTGAAACTAAGTCGACCCTCTCTCCGTCTCTAAGTTTGACTGAACTTTTAAAACGGACACATTTTTGGTGGACGAGATGAGATTTGTTTTCCAAGTCCATACAATGAAAAACAGTTTTCAGCGTCTGGCAAAAGCGCTATATAAACGCTATATAAAACCAATAAATGATTATCATTAAAAGTGTATGTGTATGTGTCTAGCCCTCTATATGTGACTCCACTGTGTGGCTGTCTGTCAGTGAGAGATATATCCATCTACTGGCTCCCTCCCTGCAGGCTTCAGAGGGGTGTAAAAGTGTTCCCCGTCACGCTACAGGTGGAGGATGCAGCGTGAAATGGCACCATTGTCATCTAGCAGAGCCATCTGTTTCACTCGCACACACACACACACACACACACACACACACACACACACACACACACACACACACACACACACACACACACACACACACACACACACACACACACACACACACACACACACACACACACACACACACACACACACTCCTGTGCCACTTGTTGTTGTATTCTCTGTCGCATGCAAGAACAATAGGCCATCACCTCACTATGAACCCAGAGGGTGAAGCACTGATTTAAACTCCCATTATGGTCACAATGCCAGCGGAATGGAAGAACTATGTCTGACGTTTTGTTGGCTGTGAGCACAGATGGGTTCCATTCAGTGTTTTGGTCAATTTAATGTTTCTGACTTGAGGCCCTGTTTCTGCATCTTAATTATGTCTGTTGGATAACTTTGAAGGTGTTAAGTGTGTTCTAGCATGAGCTATCTGAAGTAAAACTGTTTTGTTGGCTGCATGCACAGATGGGTTCCTTTAGTGTTTGGTTACTTAAAATGATGCTCCAGAGCTTTTGTATAATTTAAGCCAGTAGTTTTGAAAGTAGTGCTCATGAGCCAAAACGGGTTCCCGAAAATTGCATACAATTGTGTACTACGTCATCCATTTCGGAATATATACACTTTTTTGCAATTCGTATGATGTTATGAATTCCAATTCATACAATATGTTATGAATTTGTAAGTGCTTAAGATCCCAGACTGCATCTTTATTGTATTGGACTGACTGAGATCCTGTTTTGTTATGTCTGTTGGATGAAGTTAACCAGTTCAAAGTTTTAATGTCACATGCAGTGAAATGCCTTTCTTGCAAACTCAAAACCCAACAATGCAATAATCAATAGCAATGTATTACTAGAAAAAAACACAAGAAAAAGAATAGGAAATAGGAAATACACAATAAAGTAAGTAAGTAAGCATACTATATAGAGGAAATATTTAAAAAGTCAAATCCAATCCCATTTTTACATATGCAGGGATACTGGACTGATGTACATAGATATGTATTGGGGTAAGGGGACTAGGCAACAGGATATAAGATAAACAGAGTAGCAGCAGCTTGCATGTGAGTGGGTGTGGGGGTGTGTAGAGTCAGTATAAATGTATGTGCAAATTATGTGTGAGTGAGCAAATGATGGAGTGAGTGTTTGTGTGTGTTGGAGTGACAGTGTGTGTGAGTGTGTAGGGCCCTGTGATTGTGCATAGAGAGTGCAATTATTGAAATAATAGGTCAATAAAGATACAAGGTAAACTCGGTCTGTGTAGCTATTTTGTTGCCTATTTATCAGTTGTATTGCTTGGGGATAGAAGCTGATAGAGCCTGTTGGTGTCAGATTTGATGCACTGGTACCGCTTGCTGTGTGGCAACAGAGAAAATAGTCTATGGCTTGGGTGGTTGGAGTCTCTGACAATTTTCCGGGCCTTCTTTTCACACCGCCTGATAGAGGTCCTGGATGGCAGGGAGCTCGGCCCCAGTGATGTACTGGGATGTCCGCACAACCTTCTGTAGCGCCATGCGATTGAGGGCGGTGCTATTTCCATACCAAGCATTGATGCAGCCAGTCAATATGCTCTCAATGGTACAGCTGTAGAATCAATCAATCAACCTTTTCAGGATTTGAGGGCCCTGTGGTAAAATGACAGAGACAACATCAGAAAGTGAGATCAGGCTAAATATCTCAATTTGCCTCATAACATGTAAGCTGTGCTTACCCAGGAAGCCCAATTCTGATATTTCTTTCACCAATTGGTCTATTGACCAATCATATCAAATATTGGGCAAAATATTAGAATAGGGTTGCCTGCATAAACACAGTTTCAAGAGGTTCCTTAGTCAAGTGATATAATGTGACATGTAAGTAACACAGTGCCATGTTTTAAGTGATGCCATGCCATGTTTGATGCCACAGTTTCGAATTGTGACTCACTCGCATGTCAATTTAACATAGCTTTAGCAAGGCTGTAATTCTGGATCCAACTGTTTAACCAGAATCTATTTGGTAACCCAAGCTGATAATTATATGATTCTGTTTACATCAAGTGTTCAAGTGAGAGTTCTTGTCTGCAATTTCAGCCACTTACAAGACATCCAGAGGCTAGCGTGATTACTCTTTCCTTCCTGCAAATTGCATTAGGCCTACAATTTGTAAATTGGACATCAACACTCTATAGTCAAATTTTGCTCCCTTTTTGAATGATAACCTCTTTGTTCTGTCTCACCAGAATGGCCCACCAACACATCAAAACAAATTGTATTGGTCACATACACGTGTTTAGCAGATGTTATTGCGGGTGTAGCGAAATGCTTGTGCTTTTAGCTCCGACAGTGCAGTAATATCTAACAGTTTCACAACTTATACCCAAAATACACGTAAATATAAGTAAGAAATGGATTAAGAATATATATACATATATGTCAGAGCAGCATTGGACTAAGATACAGTGGCTTAGTATAGAGTACAGTACATACATATGAGATGGGTGATGCAATATTTACAAACCATTAAGTGACTAAGATACCGTAGAATAGTATAGAGTACAGTTTACACATATGAGATGATTAATGCAAGATACAGAGACATTATTAAAGTGGCTCGTGTTTAATTTTCTTAAAGTGGCCAGTGATTCCTAATCTAAACTCAGCAAAAAAAGAAATGTGTAAAAGTCCAAATAACTTCACAGATTTTCATTGTAAAGGGTTTAAACAGTGTTTCCCATGCTTGTTCAATGGACCATAAACAATTCATGAACATGCACCTGTGGAACGGTCGTTAAGACACTAACAGCTTACAGACGATAGGCAATTAAGGTCACAGTTATGAAAACCTAGGACACTAAAGAGGCCTTTCTACTGACTCTGAAAAACACCAAAAGAAAGATGCCCAGGGTCCCTGCTCATCTGTGTGAACGTGCCTTAGGGATGCTGCAAGGAGGCATGAGGACTGCAGATGTGACCAGGGTAATAAATTGCAATGTCCGTACTGTGAGACGCCTAAGACAGCACTACAGGGAGACAATACGGACAGCTGATCGTCCTCGCAGTGGCAGACCACGTGTAACAACACCTGCACAGGATTGGTACATCCGAACATCACACCTGCTGGGTAGGTACAGGATGGCAACAACAACTGCTCGAGTTACACCAGGAACGCACAATACCTCCATCAGTGCTCAGACTGTCCACAATAGGCTGAGAGATGCTGGACTGAAGGCTTGTAGGCCTGTTGTAAGGCAGGTCCTCACCAGACATCACCGGCAACAACGTCCCCTATGGGCACAAACCCACCGTTGCTGGACCAGACAGGACTGGCAAATAGTGCTCTTCACTGACGAGTCGCGGTTTTGTCTCACCAGGGGTGATGGTCGGATTCACGTTTATCGTCGAAGGAATGAACATTACACCGAGGCCTGCACTCTGGAAGACAGGGAAGACATTCTCCTCCCTCATGTGGTACCCTTTCTGCAGGCTCATCCTGACATGACCCTCCAGCATGACAATGTCACCAGCCATACTGCTTGTTCTGTGCATGATTTCCTGCAAGACAGTGTTCTGCCATGGACAGCGAAGAGCCTGGATCTCAATCCCATTGAGCACGTCTGGGACCTGTTGGATCGGAGGGTGAGGGCTAGGGCCATTCCCCCCAGAAATGTCTGGGAACTTTCAGGTGTCTTGGTGGAAGACTGGCGTAACATCTCAAAGCAAGAATTGGCAAATATGGTGCAGTCCATGAGGAGGAGATGCACTGCAGTACTTAATGCAGCTGGTGGCCACACCAGATACTGACTGTTACTTTTGATTTAGACCCCCCTTTGTTTAGGGACACATTATTCAATTTCTGTTAGTCAAATGTCTGTGGGACTTGTTCAGTTTATGTCTCAGTTGTTGAATCTTGTTATGTTCATTCAAATATTTACACATGTTAAGTTTGCTGAAAATAAACGCAGTTGACAGTGAGAGGATGTTTCTTTTTTTGCTGAATTTATGACTATAGGCAGCAGCCTCTGATGTGCTGGAGATGGCTGTTTAACAGTCAGTGGTGTAGTATGGAATACAATACAGTATATACAGTACATATGAAATGGGTGATGCAATATGTAAACACAATTTAAAGTGACTAAGATACCGTAGAATAGTGTGGAGTGTGGTTTATACATATAAGATGAGTAATGCTAGATACGGAACATTAGTGTCTAGTGATCCATTTCTAAATGTGGCCAGTGATTCCTAATCTATGTGTATAGGCAGCTGCCCCTGATGTGCTAGTGACGACTGTTTAGCATTCTGATGGCCTTGAGATAGAAGCTGTTTTTCAGTCTTTCATTCCCAGCTTTGATGCACCTGTACTGAACTCGCCTTCTGGATGATAAGCGGGGTGAATAGGCAGTGGTTCGGGTGGTTGATGTCCTTGATGATTTTTTTGGCCTTCCTATGGCATTCCTATGGCCCCCGAGCCACTGCCCAACGCAGACCGCACCACCCTCTGGAGAGCTTTGTGGTTGTGAGCAGTGCAGTTGCCGTACAAGGTGGTGATACAGCCTGACAGGATGCTCTTAATTGTGCATCAGTAAAAGTTTGTGAGGGTTTTAGGTGTTAAGACAAATTTCTTTAGCCTCCTGAGGTTGAAGAGGCGCTGTTGCGCCATATTTGCCACACTGGTTGTGTGGGTGGACAATTTCAGTTTGTCAGTGATGTGTACGCCAAGGAACTGGAAGTTTTCCACCTTCTCTACTGCGGTCCCATCGATGTTGATAGGGGGTTGCTCCCTCTACTGTTTCCTGAAGTCCACAATCATCTGTGACATTGAGTGAGAGGTTATTTTCCTGGCACCACACTCCCAGAGTCTCATCATTGTTGGTAATCAAGCCTATTATTGTTGTGTCGTCTGCAAACTTGATGATTGAGTTGGAGGCATGCTTGGCCACGCAGTCATGGGTGAACATGGAGTGCAGTAGGGGGCTGAGCACGAAACCCTTGTGGGGCCCCAGTTTTGAGGATCAGCAAAGAGGAGGTGTTGTCTCCTACCTTCACCACCTGGGGCGACCCTTCAGGAAGTCAAGGAACCAGTTGCACAGGGCGGCGTTCAGACCCAGAGCCTCGAGCTTGATGATGAGTGTTGAATGCTGAGCTATAGTCAATGAACAGCATTCTTACATAGGTACGCCTCTTGTCCAGATGGGACAGGGCGGTGTGGAGTGTGGTGGCAATTGCATCGTCTGTGAATCTATTGGGGTGGTAAGCAAATTGAAGAGGGTCTAGGGTGGCAGGTAAGGTGGAGGTGATATGATCCTTGACTAGTCTCTCAAAGCACTTCATGACGACAGAGGTGAGTGCTACAGAGCGATAGTCATTTAGTTCAATGACCTTTGCTTTCTTAGGTACAGGGACAATGGTGGCCATCTTGAAGCATTTGGGGACAACAGAGTTATTGAATATATCTGTGAACACACCAGCCAGCTGGTCTGCGCAAGCTCTGACGACGCGGCTAGGCATACTATCTGGGCTGGCAGCCTTACGAGGGTTAACACACTTAAATGTCTTACTCACGTCGGCCACGGAGAAGGAGAGCCCACAGTCCTTGGTAGCGGGCCGTGTCGACGGCACTGTGTTATCCTCAAAGTGAGTGAAAGAAGGTGTTCAGCCTGTCCCGATGCAAGACGTCGGTGTCCGCGACTTGGCTGGTTTTCCTTTTTTAATCCATGACTGTCTGCAGACCCTGCCACATACGTCTCGTGTCTGACCCATTGAACTGGGACTCAACTTTGTCCCTATACCGACGTTTAGCCACCTTGATTGCTTTGCGGAGTGAATAACTACACTGTTTCTGTTTTTCCATATTCCCAGTCTTCTTGCCCTGGTTAAATGTGTGGTTCGCACTTTCAGTTTTGCGCGAATGCTCCCATCTATGCACGGTTTCTGGTTGGAGTAGGTTTTAATAGTCACAGTGGGTACAACATCTCCTATGCACTTCCTGATAAACTTATTCACCGTATTGGTATATGTGTCGTATTATTTTCTGAAGCTACTCTGAACATATCCCAGTCCGCGTGATCAAAATAACCTTGAAGTGTGGATTCCGATTGGTCAGAGCAACGTTTAACAGCCCTCACCACGGGTGCTTCTTGTTTGAGTGTCTGGCTATAGAAGGGGAGGAGCAAGATGGAATCATGGTCCGATTTCCCAAATGGAGGGCAGGGGAGGGCCTTGTATGCATTCTGGAAGGTAGAATAGCAATGGTCAAGGTTTTAGCAGCGCCAGTACAACAATCAATATGGTGATAGAATTTCGGGAGCCTTTTCCTCAAATTTGCTTTGTTAAAATCCCCAGCTACAATAAATGCAGCCTCAGTATATGTGGTTTCCAGTTTACATAAAGTCCAGTGAAGCTCCTTGAGGGCCGTCGTGGTATCCGCTTTGGGGGAAATATATACCGCTGTGGCTATTATTGACGAGAATGCTCTCGGGAGATGGTACGGTCGGCATTTAATTGTGAGATACTCTAGGTCGGATGAACAGAGGGACTTGAGTTGCTTTATGTTATCACAGTTACACCATAAATCGTTAATAATAAAACATATACCTCCACCCTTCTGCTGTCGGCGCGATGTACTGAGAACCCAACTGGCTTTACAGAGTCAGACTGTATGTATATCTCGAGAGAGCCATGTTTCCGTGAAGCAGAGTATGTTTTCCATCTCTGTGTCATGATGATCAATGAAATGTAGTTCTGTAGTTCTTACAATACAGTATGTCTAAACGTCTCTTTAGTTCTTAGCAACATGACTAAACTGTCCCTCCCACCTCTTACATATTTTAAATACTTAAATCCTAGCCTCTGAAGTAGACTCTAAACATATCCCTTAAGTATGTGACTCTTGGGGTAGAAACATCCCCAGAGCCCTTAGAAGCCTGTAGATGAAACAACCTTCGACAAGAGCAGCATATGTTAGTGGTGAGGAGGAAAAGAAAAACGATAAAAATCAAGGGAAGGAGAAGTTGTTCTTCAGGAGGAGAGGAGAGCAGGTGGCTGCTGTGAGTTCAGACTGTCAGGATGAGGCTGTTTTCTTTTCTGGCTCTCTTTTTTCTCCCGCTCTCTTTTTTCTCCCGCTCTCTTTTTTCTACCGCTCTATTTTTTCTCCCGCTCTCTTTTTCTTCCCCCCATCAGGTCTTGTCCTGCTAGGCTTCCTCAGTCCTGTTCTGTCTGTCTGTCTGCCTGCTCTGCTTCAGAGTGGCGTTATTATCAGTAAAGTGCTTTTAAATCCTTCTAGTGCTCAACACCAGGATGTCTTCTGCATGCTAATCCCCCAGGATAGTGATCCGTCACTCCTCCCTCGCTCTCTCATGCCTGGCGTGCCTACGACAGCTGGGAAAGCAGTCTCTGCCCAACGATCCCCGCACCGCACACAATGGGGATCTCTCAGACAGGGTAGGCCATTGAGGCCAGGGACCAGACAGAACAGTGACTGGTCTGTACAGTGGTTTTACAGTAGGGATGTCTGTGTGCTTGAGAAGAATAACATGAACTCTGAAGAGGGTCTAGGGAGACTCTGGGGGAATCAAGGCAGGACAGGAGGGGTACAAAAGAACATACACTGATGTCCAGACCATCATTATCATCAAAAAAAGAGCCTCAGATATCAAGAAACATATAGGTGATGTCACCTCAGTAGATTTATCAGGTTATCCCCACCACTTCAGCCCGGGAACACCACTATACCTTCCTCTAGGAGTTTTCAGTCAGTGATCTGAATGTCATTGAGAAGCCTACAGCCATGAAACTTCAGAAGATGACTTTGAAGTGAGTTATCATCTACTCAGGACTCCTTAGCACTAAAAAACATCCAGAGAGAGAGAGAGAGAGAGAGAGAGAGAGAGAGAGAGAGAGAGAGAGAGAGAGAGAGAGAGAGAGAGAGAGATTCAGTGTATTAGCTGATGAATATTTCATTTAAATAATCACAAGCTAAAGCTATGGGATTTGTAATTAAAAGTTTGACTTCCCTCCCTTCCACTCTTCTGCTCTTTCTCTTCTCCTCTCTCTCATTTCTTCAGTATTAGTTTAGCGGTCTGTTGCTTATCAGGGACTCACTCTAGTCTGTAAACTCAGTGTTTGAGTTTGTCTTGAAAGCTTTGCTTGTTCATGAAACCTGGCATCCGCTCTTCAACATCAATCATCAACCAAAACAGAGACACAAACAACACTACCAAGAATGTGACCGGGGACAAGGACAAACAGATATGCAGTTCTAACTCTTTAACTTCATAAAGACAAACCAAAGAGCCCTGCGTACACAACACAGGATCCTGTTTGAGTGAAAAGATAATGCCATAATGAATCTGACAGATAGGGGGCAGTGTCCTCAAAGGCACTATCTTATAGCAGCCAAAACTTGGCTTTGATAGAACAGAACTTCAGATGGCTAAAACATTCCTTGAAGCACAAGAAGAGCATTTTATCCCATGCCATTAACACAACAGTGTGGTTAGGTGGCAACTTAAAGAGAGTATCAGCAACTTTAAAACACACATGGTAATGCTTGGAAATGGAAAAGACTCTTCCACTGCTTTACTAGACACAATGAAATGGATCATGTTTTTCTCATCACATTCAAAGGAATCTTTAGTAAAATGCACACAGTGTAAATTACATGAAATTGCTTAATATGGTCCAATGGTCCTAATTACGGTGTACATCACATGTAGAAATTGGTTTATATGAGTGTAAGATTTGGGCTTTTTCTTCCCTGCGGCAGTACGCTGAGAAGAATATCAGTGAAAAGTGCCAGACGAAATTCTGATATATCACGACTCACACAGCACCCACTTACCTACACAGCACCTATTCTGCACATGGCTGAACTGAACACATTTAGTCTGCTAATAAGGCCATTCTGCATCTTTAAAAAAAAAAAATAATCAGTATGTCAAAAAGTGGTGAATTTGCATCAGTGGACTGGCTTCCCTTTAGGCTCTGTTGAAATGCATGATGGGAGGATTTCCTTATAGAGTACAGTGCTTTGGACACATGGTATATGATATCAATGAGACTGTCGAATATGACCGTATAGGCAGAGAAATGATCTCCTATACCATTGACCTCAGATGTTCATGTGCTTGGTTAATTATTCTTCTTTTAAGATAGACTTTGACTGGCTTACACTCTTCAGTCCAGCAACAGCCTAACCTCAACGTTCAACCTACGCCTCCTCTCTCTAACCCAGACAAATCAGAACAGTGCTCCATCCTTCTCATCCTTGTTCGTCCTGTGTCTAAGTAAACAGACGTTGTTGTCTACTGTATGCCTGTCTCGCTTCTCCTACAGTAGTCAGTCGCTGTGCCTAAGGAACAGAAATAGCTCTTAATAATGAAAGATTGATGTGGAGTAAGCTTGTCATTACATGCTGCAGTAGACAATTAGGTGCCTCCTCCGCAACACGATGCTGCACTCACTTCCTGCCTCCTCTCCTTCCCTCTCTGTCTTTCTTTCTTTCTCTCTCTTTTCTTTCTTTCTATCTCTCTCTCCTCTTCTTCCCTTTCCTCTGGCTTTCTATCATCTCTCACCCTCCCTCACTCTCTCAGATTCTATCTCTCTCCCAATGTCTTTTAGATTTTTGTTGCTGTCCTCTGTCTCTCTCTTTCTGTGTGACACGTGTCCAGCCTCTCAAGGTCTCAAACACTCCAAGTCACTGAAGTCACTCGCCACTACTTATAGAACACACGCTGGCTTTGAGTTCAGCTTGGACATGTTTCCCTTCTTCTAGATTTGACTAGCCCCTCCGCTGTTATCTCCAACCCTGTGTCTCTCATCTGTAGCCTACCTCAGGTGTTCCTCTTACCCCCCAACCACAGCCCTTCATCAGACCCTCATCCCATCAACCCCACTACCTGCTGCTACTCTGGTGAACACACACACACACACACACACACACACACACACACACACACACACACACACACACACACACACACACACACACACACACACACACACACACACACACACACACACACACACACACACACACACACACACAGTCTTGTACAGCTAACCTTGTTGGGACACACAATTCAGTCCCATTCAAAATTATATTTCCCTAACACCTAACCCTAACCCTTACTCCTACCCTAACCTTAACCCTAACCCTAAACCTAACCTAACCCTAACCTTAACCCAAAAACCTAAACTTAACCCTAACCTTAAACCTAACCCTATCTGTACACCCTAACCCTAATTCTAACCTTAACCCTAAACCCCCTAGAAATAGCATTATACCTCGCGGGGACGAACATAATGTCTTTTATTTTTTTACTTCTGGTCAACACAAGTATAGTAACACACACACACACACACACACACACACACACACACACACACACACACACACACACACACACACACACACACACACACACACACACACACACACACACACACACACACACACACACACACACACACACACACACTGTCTCTATTCCCCCTGCTATCAACTTACATACTATAATCATCTTGGATCAGACTTGTCTGCCTGAATAGTCCATTGCGGCATCTGGTGCCTCTGTGTGTGTGTGTGTGTATTCATTCCTCCTCCAATAGACTAACAGACCAGGGACTCTCTGATAATTCCCATAATAAGCCTGATAATTGTGTGTATGTTGAAGGGGGAGGAGAGTTATGTTAACAGGTATGATATGCAGAAATATAGCTACCACGAGGAATACCAGGATATAACTTAGGTGAACTTATTTCTAACAGGTGCTCTGAGGCAATGCTTACCTTTAGTTTCATGCCAGTGTAACAGTATATTTGATCTACATAATAAAACTGCTTTAGGACATTCAGATAAAGATAAGCATGGATCATTTGGATCACAATAAAAGGAATAGCTAGTGATGTTAAACTATTTTCCGTATATAATCCAAATATAATTATCTTGTTTTAGATCCACATCTGTGGTGCAGTATGGTGCTAAAGAACAATACGAGATGATATACATAATATTATTTTTGATGCCAAGTAAAAGATCCTACTAAGGCTTGGGGCTCTATTCAATCTGCAAAGCTGGAGCATTACAGATTCCGTGATAGAAATGTACATTTCATTTCTGATTGAGCCAACATATGCAGCGTTTACCATGAATGCATGCGGATTGAATAGATCCCTTGATGTTTATAATGTTGAGGGGGAGCTAGGTTACATAAGGAGTTGTTTACCTAAGCCACCACAGTGTCATTGTAGTGTGGCACTGCAACACAGAGAGAAATGCCCTGCTGTCACAGGCATTGGTGCTCATTTTCATACATTCAAGTTTGGTTTGCAAATGAAAGGCAATCAGAGACATTGAATTATTTAGCTACTGAGACTAGCTACCCTCATTGAGGAGAATAAACCAAAACTAAATGACATTGATTGAAGATGTGATTGACAGACAGAGTATGAGGTTGGCTCTGTTCAATGTCATACAGACATGCACAAACCTCCTGGACCACAATGCAACACTGGAGAGGAAAACCTCTCCTCCTTTTTCAGGGACGGTATAGAAACACCTCCCAACTAAAATTAAATATTGCCTGTGGAACAGGAGATTTTACATACACTGGACCACAGCAAACGATTCCCTCACTCTCCACTTTATGTTTCAGATTTGTTATGGAAATGATGTTGCAGTCAGAGTGAGGGAGGGAGAAAAGAAGGAAGGGAGGGAAGGGTGGATGGAAATGAGAATTAAACTGAGCAGGGTGTGTTAGGGAGGAATGGTGTTACCTAATTAACCAACCAACCACCCCTGTACAGTATTGTTATTATTGAGCAGCCCCCCTCTCTCTCTCTCTCTCTCTCTCGTTCTCTCTCTCTCTCTCTCTCTCTCTCTCTCTCTCTCTCTCTCTCTCTCTCTCTCTCTCTCTCTCTCTCTCTCTCTCTCTCTCTCTCTCTCTCTCTCTCTCTCTCTCTCTCTCTCTCTCTCTCGTTCTCGTTCTCGTTCTCTCTCTCTCTCTCTCTCTCTCTCTCTCTCTCTCTCTCTCTCTCTCTTTCTCTCTCTCTCTCTCTCTCTCTTTCTCTCTCTCTCCACACCCAGTCTCATTCATTGTGTGTATGCAAACAAGTTAATCAGAAGCCTGGGCTGTGGCTGCCTGGGACCTGGCCCTGTGCTGGGGCTTCACAGCCATCAATCATCACATTAGGAATCTGGGGGAAAACCAAACAAACACACGCACAGGATCACGCCCAAGTCTGAGTCCCTACATAGTGCAGTACTTCCATAGGGCTCTGGTCAAAGGTAGTGTACTATGTAGGGGATAGTGTGTAATTTGGGACTCATCCCGAGTCTACTGTACTGCACGCTCCCTGCTGAACTCAGCAGCACCACAGAGCTGGCTACACTAACATTACAGCAGCCAGCCAGGGCCCAGACTAGACCCGAAAACCATCTGACATATGACAAAGATATCTACATATATTTCAGGAAATTTGTGTATCCCTAGAAATAATCAAAATTCATGTAAAAGCGTAGCAAATATATACCTAACTTGCTTACCACTTTTTCCATGTGGTTTCTTCCTTCACAGACTCTAAGAAATGATGACCTCTTCAGAATTATTTTGTCAAATGATACATTTTGTGTCTGGTTTCCTAGAATCCAGGCTGGCTCAACGTACCCCTTAGTCTCAACTTACCCCACTACCCCCTACTGTACGTTAGAGTGGTTGAGACAGCATCCACAGGCTGCAGTAGTACAGTGTAATGTATTTGGGCAGTACTGTAGTATACTTGGCTGGAAGATTTACTCTATACACCCATATTGTTTTCCATTTGTATCTACAGGCCTGAAGCGTTATCTAGAAAAGTGGTGTGGTTGATTTGACCTGCTGGTCATAGTCTCTTTATTTTGGTCACCATAACTAATCTGTTTTGTCTTCGCCTTTCTTCATTGCATGTCTCAACTCCTAGTCTGTTGTCTGTTGGTGTGGAATGGCAGGCCGAGGTAGGCTTTCTCTATTGGTTCCTGGATAGCTAAGGTTGGCTGTTGTTTCTGTGGAGGGTTTGGGCAGCGCTCTGTGTGCTAGTGGGAAAACACTCTCTCTCCTAGCAGACAGTGGTTCTTGCAGGGAACGTACCTGGCGTGCCTCTAGAGCCATCAGGCGTTCATGGCCTTCCTTTTTTAGTGCTCATATATCCATTGTTTTACAGCGCAGTAAAGTGGAACGGCTCCAAGGTATTATAGGGAGTAGGGACTGGGAAGGGTCTGCCATGAGATCTCTTTTATTTATTGTAGAAGAAACAGTGGGGGTTCGTTTTCAACTGATCCTGAACCTGTGAAACGATCCCAGTTCTGAATATGACCAAATGAAATTTGGGCTTAACGTAAATTGTTCAATGTTGGCATCCGACTGACTTACCATGGGCATTTGCCCTAACAGCGAATTGTCAAGCAGTTCTTTGTCCAGACAAAACCCTGTTTGACCTCATGTTTAGTCTTCTAAGGGGGTCATTAAGGGCTTCTCCAGCAACGTAATGAAAACGTTGTGACAACAGTAAAGGATGACGCAGCAAAACAAGGATAAAGAGACAGCTGAATGAACCTCTATTATAGACATTCCAGGGCCACCAGGGACTAAGGGGGTTTAGAGAGAGAAAATGATGGTTATCATCCCAACACCCTGAGACATTGATATTAGCCTTGAGAGCAGAGGATGGATTTAATGATAACCCTGAGTGCTAGGCTAAAGCCAGCTTTAAGGAAACCCTATCATAAAACCCTCAGGGTGTTGGCTGTGTCACTGAAGTCATGCAGATTTATATAATGATAATAAAATATGCCATTTAACAGACCTTAATTCAAAGCAACTTACAGTCATGCACACATGTAGTGCCTTCAGAAAGTATTCACACCCCTATACTTTCTCCACATTTTGTTTTTCCACAAAGTGGGGGTCAAATGGACTTGATTGTATTTTTTTTGCCAATGATCTACACAAAATACTCTAATGTCAAAGTGGAAGAAAAATTCAGACGTTTAAAAAAAAATATATATTGTATACACAAAATAAAACACTAATATCTATTGATTTAATAAGTATTCAACCCCCTGAGTCAATACTTGTTAGAATCACCTTTGGCAGAGATTACAGCTGTGAGTCTTTCTGGGTAAGTCTCCAAGAACTTTCCACACTTGGATTGTACAGTATTTGCACATTATTCTTTAAAAAAAATTCAAGCTCTGTCAAGTAGATGTTTGATCATTGCTAGATAGTCATTTTCAAGTCTTGCCATAGATTATCAAGCCAAAACTGTAACTAGGCCACTCAGGAACATTCAATGTCGTCTTGGACAGCATCTCCAGTGTATATGGCTTTGTGTTTTAGGTTATTGTGCTGCTGAAAGGTGAATCTGTCTCCCAGTGTCTGTTGGAAAGCAGACTGAACCAGGTTTTTCTCTAGGATACTGCTTGTGCTTACCTCAATTCTATTTATTTTTATCCTAAAAACTCCCTAGTCCTTGCTGATGACAAACATACGCATAACATGATGCAGCCACCGCCCCGTTTAACTGCATTTATCATCATTCTGTGGCTTGTTGTTTTTCAACCGTATGGTCGCTGGCAAGATGAAGAGTAATGAAGAGTAATTTGCTTTGTCTCAGCTCCCTCAGTCCTGTGAATAGACTCTTTCCGCAACCAACACACACACGCATGCACATTCACACACACAACCAACACCCCCCAAGCCCAAAAACACTTCCACATGCTGTAGGAACCTATGGCCTGGGTTAATTCCTCCTCCCAGCCCAGAGCTTGGACTGAGGCCTGCTCTAACTCCTCTGCTTAAGAGTTGCACCACCCTGGACTTTTCAGCACCACCACAGGTATGTAGGCGGACCAGTCTACCCCGACCCATTACACACTTAGACCAGCTCTACTGAACATGGCGGTGGAGGCTGCTGAGGGGAGGACGGCTCATAATAATGGCCGGAACGGAGCAAATGGAATGGCATCAAAACATGGAAACCATGTGTTTGGTGTATTTGATACCATTTCACCAATTCAGCTCCAGCCATTACCACAAGCCCGTCCTCCCCAATTAAGGTTTACCAACCTCCTGTGGAACATGGGCTTTGTCTCAACTAGCACACTATTCCCTATATAGTATTCACATTTTGAACAGGGCCGATAGGTCTCTAGTCAAAAGTAATGCAATAAATAGGGAATAGGTTGCCATTTGGGATGCAGACAAGAATATCCAATGATCAAATCAAATCAAACTTTATTTGTCACATGCGCCGAATACAACAAGTGTAGACCTTACCGTGAAATGCTTTCTTACAAGCCCGTAACCAACAGTGCAGTTCAAGAAGTGTTAAGAAAACATTTAGCAAATAAACTAAAGTAAAACAATTTAAATAATAAAAAGTAACACAATAACATAACAATAACGAGGCTTTATACAGGGGGTACCGAGTCAGTGTGCGGAGTACAGGTTAGTTGAGGTAATTTGTACATGTAGATAAGGGTGAAGTGATAGTCCGGTGGCCATTTGATTAATTGTTCAGCAGTCTCATGGCTTGGGGGTATAAGCTGTTAAGGAGCCTTTTGGTCCTAGACTTGGTGCTCCGGTACCGTTTGCCGTGCGGTAGCAGAGAAAACAGTCTATGACTTGGGTGACTGAAGTCTCTGACAATTTTATGGGCTTTCCTCTGACCCCGTCTATTATATAGGTCCTGGATAGCAGGAAGCTTGGCCCCAGTGATGTACTGGGCCGTACGTACTACACTCTGTAGCGCCTTACTGTCAGATGCCGAGCAGTTGCCATACCAGGCAGTGATGCAACCGGTAAAGATGCTCCCGATGGTGCAGCTGTGGAACATTTTGAGGATCTGAGGATCCATGCTAAATCTTTTAAGTCTCCTGAGGGGGAAAAGATGTCGTCGTGCCCTCTTCATGACTGTCTGGGTGTGTTTGGACCATGATAGTTCGTTGGTGATGTAGACACCAAGGAACTCTCAACCCGCTCCACTACAGTCCCATTGATGTTAATGGGGGCCTGTTCGGCCTGCCTTTTCCTGTAGTCCACGAACAGCTCCTTTGTGCTGCTCACATTGAGGTTGAAGTTGTTGTCCTGGCACCACACTGCCAGTTCTCTGACCTTCTCCCTATAGGCTGTTTCATCATTGTCAGTGATCAGGCCTAACACTATTGTGTCGTCAGCAAACTTAATGATGGTGTTGGAGTCGTGTTTGGCCACACAGTCGTGGGGGAGCAGGGAGTACAGGAGGGGACTAAGTACACACCCCTGAGGAGCCCCCATGTTGTGGATCAGAGTGGCAGATGTGTTGTTGCCTACCCTTACCACCTGGGGGCGGCCCGTCAGGAATTACAGGATCCAGTTGCAAAGGGAGGTGTTCGGTCCCAGGTCCTTAACATAGTGATGAGCTTCGTATGCGAATTGGAGTGGGTCTAGGGTATCCGGGAGGATGCTGTTGATATGAGCCATGACCAGCCTTTCAAAGCACTTCATGGCTACCGACGTGAGTGCTACGGGGCAGTAATCATTTAGGCAGGTTACCTTCACTTCCTTGGGCACAGGGTCTGCTTGAAACGTGTAGGTATTACAGTGAAAATGTCAGTGAAGACATGTCAGTGAAGACACTTGCCAGTTAGTCTGTGCATGCTTTGAGTACAAGTCCTGGTAATTCATCTGTGAATGTTGACCTGTTTAAAGGCCTTGCTCTCATCGGCTACCGAGAGCGTTGTCACACAGTCGTCCAGAACAGCTGGTGCTCTCGTGCATGCTTCAGTGTTGCTTGCCTCGAAGTGAGCATAAAAGGCATTTAGCTCGTCTGGTAGGCTCTCATCACTGGGCAGCTCGTTGCCTGGGTTTCCCTTTGTTGTCCGTAATAGTTTTCAAGCCCTGCCACATCCGACGAGCGTCAGAGCCGGTGTAGTAGGATTCAATCTTAATCCTGTATTGACGCTAAACTTGTTTGAATGTTCATCTGAGGGCATAGTGGGATTTCTTATAAGCGTCCGGATTAGTGTCCCGCTCCTTGAAAGTGGCAGTTCTAGCCTTTAGCTCAGATGTTGCCTGTAATCCATGGCTTCTGGTTGGAATATGTACGTACAGTCACTGTGGGGACGGCATCGTCGATGCACTTATTGATGAAGCCGATAATTGAGTTGGTATACTCCTCAATGCCATTGGGTGAATCGAGCAATATGTTCCAGTCTGTGCTAGCAAAACAGTCCTGTAGTGTAGCATCCACATCATCTGACCACTTCCATATTGAGCGAGTCACTGGTACTTCCTGCTTTAGTTTTTGTTTGTAAGCAGGAATCAGGAGGATAGAATTATGGTCATATTTGCCAAATGGAGGGCAAGGGAGAGCTTTGTATGCATCTATGTGTGTGGAGTAAAGGTGGTCTAGATTTCCCCCCCCCCCAGGTTGCGCATGTTACAAACTGATGACACCTGATCTGCTCTTACATCACTTAATTTCTATACATTTCACTGCATGAGTGCATAACTTGATAGCTATCTGGATAAAGCCATTAGCCACAGCACCTATGCTAATGTTTATTCTATTCTACTGAGTCATTTACTTTATATTCGTATTCTTATCTTTCTTTTTCTTATTGTTGTTGCATTGAACAGAAGGATGTCCGTTGGGTGGTGGATTATTCTTTGTACACACGGGAAACTCTTGAGCATAAAAAACCCAGCGGCATTGCAATTATACAAACTGGTGTGCCTGGCACCTACCACAATACCCCGTTCAAAGGCACTTAAATCTTTTGTCTTGCCCATTCACCCTCTGAATGGCAATACCGACAAAATCCATGTCTCACTTGTCTCAAGGCTTAAAAATCCTTATTTAACCTGTTTCCTCCTCTTCATCTACACTGATTGAATTGGATTTAACAGGTGACATCAATAAGGGACCATAGCTTTCACCTGGATTCACCTGGTCAGTCTGTGTCATGGAAAGAGCAGGTGTTCTTAATGTTTCGTACACTCAGTGTATATAGTTTTTGCTCAGAAAACTTGGGGGACAAGTAAAATCATTCCCCGGCCGAATTTGGTCCATGGGCCGCTTATTGGGGAACCCTGCAGTATACCATGTGTACACTGTACGTACAACTAATAAAACGTGGTGCTGCTCAGGTACCTGCTCCTCTATATGGACACTTTAATCACCTCTACATTGTTACATTATCATTCATTTGTTACATTGTTACTAAAAACTAGTTACATAATGCCTCAGTGTTCCCATTCCCACGCTGAATGTCAGTGCTTCATCTTCTCTTAAGCCAGTATGGAACCTATCATCACTTGAAGCCCAACCACAATACCCGGACAGACCAGAAACTGACAGGATGAGAGGTGGGACGTGAAGTGACAGGAATGAGGCGTAATCGCTGGGCTAGCTCCCATAGCAACCAAACAGAGCTAACTGAGTGAGTACCTATAGTCTACTCTCCACAGACAGACCAGAGAGGGAAACATTATACACAGTACACAGACTCCTCCATACCACTGCTACCAACCACAAAACAAGGCATTAAATACTGTCTCCCAACTGTGCAACACATGAATCATCACATCATGACATCGCTCAGCGCCCAGAGCCAGATTCTCATTCTACCCTCACTCCCTCCCTCCTGTAAATGAGCCAGTCTGCTTTACCAAAAGCAGCCAGGGAGCCTGGAGGAGAGACAGGACTATTATCTCTGTCACAGCAGAAGCCCGGCAGCAGCAGCATGTACAAGCTACAGCACCAGAGATATGAGTCTTAAACAGGCTGCTGTCCGGACCCTGATTATTATGCACACTGTTGATTTTGTCATTGCCTAGCCATGCAGTCTCCCATGAATGCAATAATGCAGTTATTTTACTGTAGACAATTGGTGATTATTCGTTTTTTTTTGTCCCTCTAAGGTTGCCGTAGTAGTCAAGGTCTTTGGGGTGCATATTGTAATGGAATTCCTGAAGAAAGATTCCTTTCTCAATGGGACTTACCTGGATAAATAAAGGATACATAAATAGAGAAAAGTGTAGTGAACAGACAGACCTGGACAATATAGCTGCAGCATTGCTATGCAGTGATCACGTCTTCTCAAGGCCCCCTTCCTTCTCTCGCTTCTGTTTCCGCTCCCAGACTGTATCCCATCATGTGATATAGCCTGGACAACAGGAGGAGAAGGAGGAGAAGAAGAGCCAGGGTAGGGGGAGGAGGAGAGCCAGGGTAGGGGGAGGAGGAGAGCCAGGGAAGAGGGAGGAGGAGAGCCAGGGAAGAGGGAGGAGGAGAGCCAGGGTAGGGGGAGGAGGAGAGCCAGGGATGAGGGAGGAGGAGAGCCAGGGAACGGGGGGGAGGAGAACCAGGGTAGGGGGAGGAGGAGAGCCAGGGAAGAGGGAGGAGGAGAGCCAGGGAATGGGGGGGGGGGGAGAACCAGGGTAGGGGAAGGAGGAGAGCCAGGGATGAGGGAGGAGGAGAGCCAGGGAAGGGGGAGAAGGAAAGCCAGGGAAGAGGGAGGAGGAGAGCCAGGGAAGAGGGAGGAGGAGAGCCAGGGAAGAGGGAGGAGGAGAGCCAGGGAAGAGGGAGGAGGAGAGCCAGGGAAGGGGGAGGAGGACAGCCAGGGTAGGGGGAGGAGGAGAACCAGGGAGGAGGAGAACCAGGGTAGGGGAGTAGGAGAGCCAGGGATGAGGCAGGAGGAGAGCCAGGGAAGGGGAAGGAGGAGAGCCAGAGAAGAGGAAGGAGGAGAGCCAGAGAAGAGGGAGGAGGAGAGCCAGGGAAAAGGGAGGAGGAGAGCCAGGGTAGCGGGAGGAGGAGAGCCAGGGAAGAGGGAGGAGGAGAGCCAGGGTAGGGGGAGGAGGAAAGCCAGGGTAGAGGGAGGAGGAGAGCCAGGGAAGAGGGAGGAGTAGAGCCAGGGTAGGAGGAGAGCCAGGGTAGGGGTAGGAAGAGAGCCAAGGTAGGGGCTGTAAAAGACTTGGTAAGCCCTCTACGAGAAACACTCAAACAAAACCGGATATCTCTTTACTGCGCAAGACGCTCCAAAGAATTGTAAAGTAAACGAAACATAAGGATTTGGCTTTTTCTCTTTGCTGAAGAATCAATAGGTTTTGCAGTGTTCTTGACAAAGCGTACTGGACCGTGCTCAGGTTAATGGTCCAGAAAGCTCCCATCTGTCTGTGAAAGAGATTCCAGCATGTCCTCTCTCTGCTGTGTGTGTGTGTGTGTGTGTGTGTGTGTGTGTGTGTGTGTGTGTGTGTGTGTTGTGTGTGTGTGTGTGTGTGTGTGTGCATGTGCGTGGGTGTGTGTGACAGATGAAACTGGGTACACACACACACAAAAATGTGATGACTTTTATTAAGAGTCGGCTGGAAAACAAGTGCAGGTCAAACACACGGCTGTTAAATCCCCCTGGAGTCCATTGACGTACCGGTGCGTCAATGTGCTGTATGTAACATTTTTTTTAAATCCCCATCAAAATCAGTCAGTTTAAGCTAGAGATATCTGTTTTTCGCATGGGCTGCGTCTCAGGCCTACCGCATCTGCGGTGGAAGGTGACCGAGCTACAGCGGTGTTTCTCAGACCATGAGACATCCCGACAAAAGTTATTCTCACAAAAACGAATATGACCACTCCACAACTGCTCTACAACTCTCACAAGCCCCATGGGATTCGTCTGAAGTCGGTTCCACCAATGTGTCCAATTCTGTCTGTAGCGTCCGAACCGTTTTGGCTACAAACTAATATGACCCCACTACAAAAAGGGGAGGTTCTCCTTTTTGTTCTACAACCCCCACAAGTGTCACAGGACTCGTCTGAAGGTAACCCGGTACCTGTTTAAGAAATGAATGGAAGTAGTTTTGTGCCACCCAAAAAAGGGGTTAAATATGCATAAAGAAATAACCAAGTCATTCCTGAGCTTCTTATATCTCCTAGATATAGGACAAACTTCAAAACCTTATTCCTTATGATGCATTTTATGATACAAGGAGAGAGGTAGCGAGAGAGAGAGAGAGAGAGAGAGAGGGTGGAGGACTGAAGAGAGCGAGAGGGAGAGAAGAAAGACAGTAAGGGGAGGAGGTAAAGAAAGGGAAGTGAGGGAGTTAGCATAATAATAAAAGTCCCCATAAAAATCTGTCGGTTTAAGCTAGCGATATCTTTTTTTGTTGTTGCATTGGATGCATCTCAATCCACCACATCTGCTGATGTTGCACTTTCACACCTGCGGTGACAGGTGACAGAGCTAGAGCTGTGTTTGTCAGACCATGAGACATCCCGAAAATTTGTCTTCTCAGAATATCGTCTGTAACATCCTAATGGTTTGGCCTACAGAGAAATGTTACGTCAATCTGTCCCTGTCCTAACTATCCATGTATCTATTTATTCCAGCCACAACACATTTGTTTCCTTTGGCACCTGCTCTTCCGATCCCCTTTCTCCATTGCTTTATACAACTTAATAAAAACTCGCCCCTTGTAAATATATGGCATTTGTGAATGTATTGACAAGCTGTTTATTGACGCTGTGAGCAGGACCAGGGGATTTGTGTAGTGATTTTGAACGTTATTTAACATTACCTGGCTGTGTCTCAAATGGCATCCTATTACCTATATAGTGTACTACTTTGGACCAGAGCCACGGTCAAAGTACATAGTGCACCATAAAGAGAAAAGTGTGCAATTTGGGATGCAGACCCTGTCCCTCACAGTGTGTGATGTAATGATGGTGTGCCACAGCCCATTCACGGGATAGACAGGCAAGGTCTGTTTACACAGGATGCAAGACGACCAGACCTGTCAATCACAGAGCAGAAAACCCTCAGACCCCAGAAAATGTGCTGTTTTATTTCAGGGCGGAGAAGATCACACACCCTGTAAACCCCCCTGCCAAAATACCATCCACAGATGACTACCAGCTCTGTAAGGTGGCTACAAGGTCTGCAAGAGTTGAGTTTTTGTTAAATTTCACATCACAGAACATCCCTCCTACCTCTCCTCACCCTAGTCCTTCTCCCTTCCCTTTATTAGTGGTTCCATTGAAAGATTTCACTCTGGCATGTTTTGAAACACAACTCCAAGTTTAGATGGAATATCCTTCAGTGACCAAGCTAATATAGACTATCCACCTCTCCCCCCCCTCCTCCTCCCCCCTCTCTCCCCCTCTTTCCCTCTCTCCCTTTCTCTCTCCCACTCTCCTATGCTGTCCCCTCCTAAGCCCCATCCTTGGCTTTTTAATAGATGGCCTCTCCCTGACATGGGGCCGCCGGCATCGCCGGCAGACACAAACTGTTTTACCAGGATCGCGGCCATTTATCTGAAAGACTTCCATTTATTCATGAGCCAGAGGCTTGGAACAGTCTGCCATCGATGAATGAGACGAGAGGGAGGGAGAGAGAGAGGGGAAAGTGGGAAAGACATTGTGGTCGCTCACCAAACAGCAAGTACGCAAAGAAAAACATGTTCCCATTGACCACATTTAGGCTTTGATGGGACCTGACTGGATGAGCTCTAATGTAAGTATCGGAGGCAGGGGGAGATAGGAAACAAATGGCTTTCTATGGGATCTTGACTTACAGAAAAGGTTGCAAAATGTTGTTAACTTTCCCAATATTCCCAGATTTTCCCGATATCTTATTGGTTGGAAGATTCCTGGAATCAGGAGAGAATAACCCGGAAATCAAGAATCCTTCAGCCAGGATTTCTGGAAAATCTGAGAAATTTGGAACCCAACTTCAAGAGCATTGTACAGCAGCTGTCTTTCAAATGCTCCTCTTAATTACATTTGAAAGGATGTAGGCTAATCAAAATGTCTGAGCCAAGGCAAAATGCCTAAGGGACAGGAGAGCACAGATTGTCTCAGATATTGACATCTCTTTGAATTCAATGAAACCATCAGAAATATGCTTAAGAGGAGATGCTTTTGGATCACCTGCAAGAGACTGTTGTTCCGCTGTTCTATTCGAGGCCCCAGGCGTCCCATCAGCCCCTTCACTTCCTCCCCGACCTCTGTGATGTCATCAGCCACTAAGCCTGCCTGGTTTATTTGGACAGGCCTTTCCAAACAGGAATGACAACGAATGAATCAGCAAACAGCATAACATGACGCAGATGTGGTGGGTCAATGGTCGATGGTCACAGGCAGGTTTGATGGTCAATTAATTAAGACCCGGTAATAACCTGGTTCCTCTGACCCAGTGGGAGGGGAAGACACTGTCTGTATCCCAAATGGGATCCCTATATAGCGAATAGGGAATAGGTGTGCCATTTGGGACGAAGACACTGTAATGGAATCGACTCCTCCACAGAGTTTTCTTTCACATCACTTAGATTTTGCAACATTAATGTGATTTGGGGGGGGGGGGGGGGGGGGGGGGGCGCTGCTTGCTTGAGTCTCCACTGTCCACCACAACTTTTTTGCTTCTCATTAAAAAAAAGATCACTTTACTCATCCAAAACAGACATTGGACTTCCGGAGAGGTTGGAGGCTCTAACCGCTAGGCTACCTGCTGCCTCCCGTGAGTTCAGCATCATAGCCACTACAGCCAACTGAGCCATCGATGGGCCGCTATCACCACGATGCATGCGACATGCTCACCCACTCCATTTTCTCTCTCTCTCCACTTATTGCGAGTTAACGGTTGTTCAGCTTTCTCTTTATAAAAGTCTTGGAACAAATTGTAACAAATACAAGTCTTTTCGATTCTAATTTCATCTTGTCGATCAAAACGTGTATCGTGTCAACTGGAAAACAACATCATCTTCCATGAAAATACATTATGAAACTCACAGATGATGAAAGCAGCAGGCCGCCCACACAGAACAGCCGATCAGTGTGCACCTCAGTGTGTAGTGTCCGTGTCATGAGGCTGGTTTCCTGGTCTGTATCCCCGGCAGGACTAATAGGATCTGTCTTAATCCATCCTCCGTGTTCAGCCCTGCTCGGCCCTGCTCGGTCTCTCACACACACACACACCGACAACCACACATGCTCACACACAAGCACGCACACTACTCCTTCAACCCACACACACACACTTGATCGCCTGCCACCACCGCAGCTCTGATGGCCCTCCACATGCTCCTCATTTCCCATGTCCAACACGTAGCCCACATGCTCCTCATTCCCCATGTCCAACACGTAGTCCACATGCTCCTCATTCCCCATGTCCAACACGTAGTCCACAGCTCCTCATTTCCCATGTTCAACACGTAGTCCACATGCTCCTCATTCCCCATGTCCAACACGTAGTCCACATGCTCCTCATTCCCCATGTCCAACACGTAGTCCACATGCTCCTCATTTCCCATGTCCAACACGTAGTCCACATGCTCCTCATTCCCCATGTCCAACACGTAGTCCACATGCTCCTCATTCCCCATGTAAAACACGTAGTCCACATGCTCCTCATTTCCCATGTCCAACACGTAGTCCACATGCTCCTCATTCCCCATGTCCAACACGTAGTCCACATGCTCCTCATTTCCCATGTTCAACACGTAGTCCACATGCTCCTCATTCCCCATGTCCAACACGTAGTCCACAGCTCCTCATTCCCCATGTCCGACACGTAGTCCACAGCTCCTCATTCCCCATGTCCAACACGTAGTCCACATGCTCCTCATTCCCCATGTCCAACACGTAGTCCACATGCTCCTCATTCACCATGTCCAACACGTAGTCCACATGCTCCTCATTTCCCATGTCCAACACGTAGTCCACATGCTCCTCATTCCCCATCTCCAACACATAGTCCACATGCTCCTCATTCCCCATGTCCAACACGTAGTCCACATGCTCCTCATTCCCCATGTCCAACACGTAGTCCACATGCTCCTCATTCCCCATGTCCAACACGTAGTCCACATGCTCCTCATTCCCCATGTCCAACACTTAGTCCACATGCTCCTCATTCCCCATGTCCAACACGTAGTCCACATGCTCCTCATTCCCCATGTCCAACACGTAGTCCACATGCTCCTCATTCCCCATGTTCAACACGTAGTCCACATGTTCCTCATTCCCCATGTCCAACACGTAGTCCACAGCTCCTCATTCCCCATGTCCAACACGTAGTCCACATGCTCCTCATTCCCCATGTCCAACACGTAGTCCACATGCTCCTCATTCCCCATGTAAAACACGTAGTCCACAGCTCCACGCACAGGGGATTGGGGTTGTTTTTCCAGTCACACCCCCTGCTCACGTTTCCCTAACCCACAAACCTCGACCTGGCTTCCCCCTACCTCCTGCATGTTCCCTTGTCCCTCCACCCTCTACTCCAGGCTTAGGCAGAACCCTGTCCTGGACCACTGTCCTGGACCACAGAGGTAAATCATGTTTTGATTAAAATGTTCCCTTATGTGTTTTGGCTTGAAGCAGTGCTGCTATTACATTAATGTGTGTGTGTGTGTGTGCAGCGAACAAATGGTTGGTATCTCAGTGCCAAGGCTCTGCACCACCCCTGCTCTGTAGCTTGCCCACCTGACTGACTGTGTGTCTATCTAACTATGGATCCACCATTCACCCCAACCTGGACCCTCTATCTATATGTCATCTGGCATTCACTGAAGCTCCTCTCAACCCCTCCATGCTCTCTTTCACCTTTCAACTATTCATTTATCCTCCGTTCACCATCCATAGCGTCATCTCTTCTCATAGCATCACTCCGTGCTCTGGCAGTCATATTGCAGAAGCAACAATTCCCAGGAGATCTCCTGTGTTTCTGTCTTATCACACTTTCACACAAGCCCACCTCTGCTCCCTCAGACAATTTGGAAATGGTGCTTTGTTCTAAGTCTGTGAAAATGGAGGAGGACGGGAACGAGGCCTCAGAGACCTAGAGAGCATCAGTGTGTTAACACAGCGAAGCTGTGGAGACTGCCCTGTGCCAAGGTGGCACCATCTGTGTGTGTGCCTGTTTGCATGCATGTCTGTGTACCAGCATGCGCTTGTGTGTGTGTTTCCGTGTGTGTGTGTGTGTGTATGGATGGATAAAGTGAATGAGTGGTTGAACATCAGCATTTCTTCCTCAGGTCATCTCTCCTAACCTACATGTGCTACATGTCACTGACCCTGCTAGTGTATGCCTGGTTGACCTCTCACCTCTGTGCATCACTGGACTTGTTGTTTACAGTGTTTACGGTGGCTGTGGAGGAATACTTAAATCATTTAAATCAATATGGTTGTTTTATTTATGGTAGAATTGACAGTCGATCCATTAGAGGTGAGAGAGAGAGAGAGATGGGGGAGAGGGGGTGGGAGAAATTGAGAGAGGGGAGGGAAAAGGAGAGAGGTAGAGAGAGGAGGGGAAAAATAGAGAGGTAGAGCGAGAGGGAGAGAAGAAAGACAACTCCATGCTGCAGCTCATCAGTTCCATAAGATAGCAATATATTCCCATAATGCGTGTCACAGAGTCATCAAAGAGAGACTAATAATTCGGACATTTGAGACATTGGAAAAGGAGCGTATGTTTCCACAGCTGGCCTCAAGCTTTGAGTGAAGTGTAGTGAACTAGATCCAGGCCAGTGGATCATTCTGACACTCAACAGGCCATTTCTGGACAACACCAATCACAACAATCACCCATCACAATCTACCTCAGAGAGACTTAACCAATCAGCAATGACCATAAGGACTAATATCATATGCCACATGGAAATGTATTTAGTTGTGTCAACAACGTGCTGAATTGGGAAACATCCAAATCACCCTATCCTTCACTTCACTCAACATCTGTACCTGTAGGTCCTCAACATAAAATCACATCAAACATGTTCAGGAATTATGAAGAGAAAAATATTATAGCTAAGCATGAAGCATTCTTCAACTATAGGACTGGTTTTCTTGTTTATATACTTGACTGACCCTTCCAGGTTACCTAAGGAAGGTTTTGAACTGGTACTTGGTTGGAATAACTCCCCGCACTAATAATATAAGCCATTTAGCAGACGCTTTTAACCAAAGCAACTTGCAGTCTTGCGTGCATAATTTTTATGAATGGGTGGCCACGGAATCCAATCCACGACCCTGGCGATTTAAGCACCATAATCTACCAACTGAACCATACAGAACCAATCAATAGTGAGGAAACAACAATCAGTAGAGGAAGGGAATCAAATCTGTAAGTGGCTTAGGCATCAGGGGTCAGTGTCGACAAATTAGTCTGTTGATGGGTCAGGGGGAAAGGTCGTGACCTACAGGAAGAAGGATCAGGGTCCGGTTTCTGCAGACACAGAGGCACAGGCTCCACGCACATGCTTCAGCCACTATCAGGAACTTTCTTAGACTTCATCCTCTTCATCTTCATCAATCCCATAGCAATCTTTATCATCATCTGGATAATGTGCAGCGATGCAAAATAGATTTAGTGGAGGCCTACCTTTTGCCTATTCAATTCACTCTGAGCTCCCTAGTCCACCGTCTACAGATAGAGGACTGAGGTATTTAAACTATGTAGGGCCTAGCTAGCCAGTCTATCGATAGGCTGACAGATAGAGGACCAATGTATTTCCACCCTCCATTACCCCCTTATTGATCGGGAGGATTTGATGTGTTAATCCCTTCACCCTGGTGAGAGATTCCCGTCTTTTGAGACACGAACCCCAAACCTACACTCTTAGCTTGAGTAGTGGATGAAAAAAAACTCCTGAATATACTCAAGCAGCATTGAGTCTGACAAGGCCTCTCATTCACCCCCACGTCTCTAGAACAGCACTTTGATCAACTAGTGCTTAGGTTTCACATTAATGTCTGGATACCTTTCAGAGAGCATGCTAAGCACATGGTTCTTTTCGGATTTAGGCTGCTTAGATGTCTGTTTTCAGAGCTCTTCACTGGGGGTTTATGTCCAACACGTTAGATGGACGGATGGTGAGTTATGCAGTGCCACACAAGATGTTTCATTGACATTACATAAAATCAATGCAATACTACTGTTTGTAGGCTGAAACATATGGTAAGACACAGCAAAACTCCAAAACTCCAACTATTGTGAAGCAAGTCTTCCATTGCAATGAATTGAACTCAATCAGCAATTCACACGTACTTTTGAGCTACATTACCAGCATGTTCTGCACTAAACTGTACCTCAAACAAGGATTTTGGCCTGGATGAGTGAAACACATTGTCAATGTCAAACACATTGCATTTGACTATACTACACCCACCGTGCTGCCCATGTTTAAAGCCCAGACTAGACTACCTAACATGACAACACTTTAAAGAAGTAGACAGATGTTAATTAGTCAGAGCCTGTTTGAAGACTTCATGCACTTCATTAACTCTCCTCTTCCATCTGTCTTTCAAATGTTCCCTCTGTTTTTCCAGGGGCATCTGTTGCTTAGCACTCACAGCACACGCATGTGTTTCCAAGGACTGATCTAGAGTGTTTTTCAAAGAAGCAAAGCTGGTGCAGTTTACATGTCTGATGAGATGGAAAGTAAATAAATGGGAGAACAAAGGGGCCCTGATGATAAACAATCACCAGCCATCTTCTAACTTGTCCCATTTGTGTGCCTTATTTTTCCCTGCCTGCATGGCTAGACGCCTTAGTTTGTTTATGAACACGTTTCCAAATCCTCTAAGTCCCATGATGTTGTGAGTGAAATGAACTGTTGAGTAATTCCATAAAAAAAACATACATGGGTAGAATGAGTGTGTGTGTGTGTGCTCTCATGTGTGTGTATTGGTTCTGAGACATTGTGTGTACGTCTGTGCTAGTGTGTACGTCTGTGCTAGTGTGTGTGTGCTAGTGTGTGTGCTAGTGTGTGTGTGTGTGTGTGTGTGTGTGTGTGTGTGTGTGTGTGTGTGTGTGTGTGTGTGTGTGTGTGTGTGTGTGTGTGTGTGTGTGTGTGTGTGTGTGTGTGTGAGTGCATGTGTGTGCATGCGTGTGCGTGCGTGCGTGCGTGTGCACTCTGTGCGTTCTGAGACATTGCTCCGTCTCATTTAAACCCTCTGCACTGGGACCTGTTTTTTATTTTTCAGACTCGTCCCACATACCACCCTACCCTGTGGTGTTGTGGTAAACACTTATAGTCAGGCAAGTGGATACTCTCTGTCTGTCTTAGGGCACTATTCAATCCACATCGTGAAAGTTCAACTTTACAGCGTGATGTAAATTTAAAGGCAATGTTCCCGCTTTAGCGGAGACTGCATTCACGGTAAACGATGGCATGTGTATGTAATCTGAAATTACCTTAACATTTATTTTGCGGAATCTGTAACACTTCAGCTTTACAGATTTAATAGAGCCCTTGATCTCTTTATTTCTTTCTTTCTTTCATTCTTTCTTTCATTCATTCATTCTTTCTTTCATTCATTCATTCTTTCTTTCTTTCTTTCTTTCTTTCTTTCTTTCTCTCTCTCTCTCTCTCTCTCTCTCACTCAATTTCAATTCAATCTCTCTCTCTCTTTCTCTCGCTCTCTCTCTCTCTCTTTAAGGGCTTTATTGGCATGGGGGAAATATGTTAATATTGCCAAAGCAAGTGAAGTAGATAATAAACAAAAGTGAAATAAACAATAAAAATGAACAGTACATTACACTCAAAGGGGAAAATCAACACACATAAATATTGGTTGTATTTACAATGGTGTTTGTTCTTCATTGGTTGACCTTTTCTCGTGGCAACAGGTCACAAATCTTGCTGCTGTGATGGCACATTGTGGTGTTTCATCCAGTAGATATGGGAGTTTATCAAAATTGGGTTTGTTTTTTCGAATTCTTTGTGGATCTGTGTAATCTGAGGGAAATATGTGTCTCTAATATGGTCATGTTTTTTGGCAGGAGGTTAGGAAGTGCAGCTCAGTTTACATCTCATGTTGTGGGCAGTGTGAACATAGCCTGTCTTCTCTTGAGAGCCAGGTCTGCTTGTCTTTCTTTTATCTTTAAAAACATTAATTTATCTTTAAAAACATTCAATGGGTAAGCAGCTTGGTTTGAAGAAATCAACTGTGGGAGCAATTATTAGGAAATGGAAGACATACAAGACCACTGATAATCTCCCTCGCTCCACGCAAGATCTCACCCCGTGGGGTCAAAATGATCACAAGAACGGTGAGCAAAAATCCCAGAACCACACGGGGGGACCTAGTGAATGACCTGCAGAGAGCTAGGACCAAAGTAACAAAGCCTACCATCAGTAATAACCAAATAGGTAAACTGTGATATGACTAAAAAGTTAATCAGGGTGATTTTTCCACAAATAGACAGGTATTTTCCTTTCCATGGTAGCAAGATTTTATCTATTTTTGCTAACTTTCTATAAAAATGTATTGGATTGAGATCAATTCTTTCTTTCGGGATTTGTATATCGAGTATGTTGGTTTTAATCCAGAGAGGTTAACAAAAGTATCTAGATCCTCTATTAGCCTGTGGAGGGAATCATCAGCGTACAATGACACTTTTGTTTTTAAGCCATGGATTTCTAATCCCTTAATATTATTGATTGATCTAATTTTAACAACTAACATTTCAATGGCAATAACAAATAGATATGCCGATAGTGGACAACCTTGTTTTACTCCTCTTGACAGTTTAAAACCTTCTGAGATGTAGCCATTATTTACTATTTTACTCCTAGGGTTACAATACATAACTTTAACCCATTTTATAAGAGATTCTCCAAAATCGAAATATTCTAGGCATTTATATATAAACTTCAGTCGTACTTTATCAAAAGCCTTTTCAAAATCAGCTATGAAAACCAGGCCTGGTTTCCCCGATATTTCATAGAATTCTATTGTTTCCAGTACTTGTCTTATATTATCTCCAATGTATTGTCCATGCAAAAAAACTGTCTGATTAGGATGAACAATATCTGACAATTCCTTTTTAATTCTATGTGCCAAGCATTTAGCTGGAATGTTTGCATCACAACACTGAAGTGTAAGAAGCCTCCAATTTTTTTAATGGACTGGATCTTTAGATATACCACTTGGATCCTGTTTCAGTAATAATGAAATCAGACCTTCTTGTTGCGTGTCCGATAATCTAGTGGTTAAAACATGCTAATAATGGTCCTCTGAGTATCAAAAAAATGTTTGGTATACTTTCCATGGTATGCCATCCAGCTTTCCAAGCATTAAAGGCTTTAATTGCATCAAGACGTTCCTCCTCTGTAATTTGGCCTTCAGTTAGTAGAGATGGAGGAGACTGAAAAAAAAACACATTCTGAAAATACTTTACTTCCTCTTTCAAAATATCATTCGGTGAATCATGCATGACTCGATCATTTGTAACAAGTTTCAATAAAACATTTTTGGCAGAATTTCTATGTTGAAGATTGAAAAATAATTTGGTGCATTTTTCCCCATATTCCATCCAGTTCGCTTTATTTTTATAATATATTACACTGTATCTTTCTTGAATAAGTTCCTCCATTTATTTAATTTTTCCTCTAACTTAGTCAAAGCTTTCCTTAAGTTTGGGTCAGTCACCGTGGTCAGGTATTCTGTCACTGTGTACTCTCTGTTTAGGGCCAAATTGCATTCTAGTTTGCTCTGTTTTTTTGTTAATTTTTTCCAAGTAATAATCTTTTAGTTTTCTTATGATTTGGTTGGGTCTAATTGTGTTGCTGTCCTGGGGCTCTGTGGGGTCTGTTTGTGTTTGTGAACAGAGCCCCAGGACCAGCTTGCTTAGGGGACTCTTCTCCAGGTTAATCGCTCTATAGGTGATGGATTTGTTATGGAAGGTTTGGGAATCGTTTCCTTTTAGGTGGTTGTAGAATTTTACAGCTCTTTTCTGGATTTTGATCATTAGGGGGCATCGGCCTAATTCTGCTCTGCATGCATTATTTGATGTTTTACGTTGTACACAGAGGATATTTTTGCAGACTTCTGCATGCAGAGTCTCAAATTGGGCGGCAGTTAGCCTAGTGGTTATTGGACTTGTAACCGAAAGGTTGCAAGATCGAATCCCTGAGCTGACAAGGTAAAATCTGTGATTCTGCCCCTGAACAAGGCAGTTAACCCACTGTTCCTAGGTCGTCATTGAAAATAACAATTTGTTCTTAACTGACTTGCCAAGTTAAATAAAGGTAAAAAAAAAAAAAAATGGTGTTTGTCCCATTTTGGGAATTCTTGTTTGGTGAGCGAACCCCATACCTCACAACCATAAAGGGCAATGGGTTCTATAACTGATTCAAGTATTTTAGCCAGATCCTAATTGGTATGTCAAATGTTATGTTCCTTTTGATGGCATGGAAGGCCCTTCTTGCCTTGTCTCTCAGATCGTTCACAGCTTTGTGGAAGTTACCTGTGGCGCTGATATTTAGACCGAGGTATGTATAGTTTTTTATGTACTCTAGGGCAACGGTGTCTAGATGGAATTTGTATTTGTGGCCGTGGCGACTGGACCTTTTTTGGAACACCATCATTTTTGTCTTACTGAGATTTACTGTCAGGGCCCAGGTCTAACAGAATATGTGCAGAATATCTAGGTGCTGCTGTAGGCCCTCCTTGGTTGGTGACAGAAGCACCAGATCATCAGCAAACAGTAGACATTTGACTTCAGATTCTAGTAGGGTGAGGCCTGGTGCTGCAGACTGTTCTAGTGCCCTCGCCAATTTGTTGATATATATGTTGAAGAGGGTGGGGCTTAAGCTGCATCCCTGTCTTACCCCATGGCCCTGTGGAAAGAAATGTGTGTGTTTTCTGCCAATTTTAAATGCACACTTGTTGTTTGTGTACATGGAATGTAAAATGTTGTAGCTTTTTCCCCCAACACAACTTTCCATCAATTTGTATAGCAGACCCTCGTGCCAATTTGAGTCAAAGGCTTTTTTGAAATCAACAAACCATGAGAAGACATTGCCCTTGTTTTGGTTTGTTTGTTTGTCAATTATGGTGTGCAGGGTGAATACGTGGTCTGTCGTATGGTAATTTGGTAAAAAGCCAATTTGGCATTTGCTCAGAACATTGTTTTCACTGAGGAAATGAACTAGTCTGCTGTTAAAGATAATGCAGACAATTTCCCCAAGGTTTCTGTTGACGCATATCCCACGGTAGTTATTGGGGTCAAACTTGTCTCCACTTTTGTGGATTGGGATGATCAGTCCATGGTTCCAAATATTGGGAAAGATGCCAGTACTAAGGATGATGTTAAAGAGTTTAAGTAGAGCCTATTGGAATTTCTCTGTATATTTGATCATTTCATTGAGGATACCATCAACACCACAGACCTTTTCTGGTTGGAGAGTTTGTATTTTGTCCTGTAGTTCATTCAATGTAATTGGAGAATTCAGTGGGTTCTGGTAGTCTTTAATAGTTGATTTTAAGATTTGTATTTGATAATGTATATTTTTTTGCTGTTTGTTCTTTGTTATTGGTTCAAAAAGATTGGAGAAGTGGTTTACCCATACATCTCCGTTTTGGATAGATAACTCTTTGTGTTGTTGTTTGTTTAGTGTTTTCCAATTTTCTCTCTCTCACTCTCTGTTTTTCTCTCACTCTCTCTCTGTCTCTCTTTCTCTCTTTCTGTGTGTCTCTCTCTCTCTCTTTGTCTCTGTCCCAACGTGTCGACACACCACACGCTGATGATTGACTGTGATTTGCATGCATGCTTATTTGCAAGGGAAAGTGGCCGCAAATCTTGTAACCAGATGCAACCTTTAATACACCTCAGGCCTCCCATGTTGCATTTCTCTCCACAGACATGTCAGTTTGACGTGCCTCAAAGCGCTAAATGATTTACTCTTTCATGCCGTCTCATTCTCTCCCTTTGTTTTGACGAGGTTATTCTTTTCCCTGAAACTGCCGATACGCATCAGTACAACCCCATGCTTCTTATTTCCTACTGTTGACATATTTCGGCCAAAATACATTTCTGGGTAGAGGGAATCCCTCCAGTGTTGTAGTGATGCTGTCAAACGAGTGAGTGCACACACACACACACACACACACACACACACACACACACACACACACACACACACACACACACACACACACACACACACACACACACACACACACACACACACACACACACACACACACACACACACACACACACATCATTATCTCCCTCTGCACACACACACACACACACAGACTGAAATGGCTGATACTCTCCAGAGCCCTCTACAGATTGACATAAAGCAACATTCACACGGGAGCTCCTCTACCCCTCTCCATGAATCAAAGAGCGGACTGGGGAAAGGTTAAAAGCTCCTGAGTCCCGCAGACACATTTTTCAGGGGTGCGGCATAATAGGATCAGGGTTTCCATAACTCTGGTGAAGAGCCAATCCTCCCTCGTTTCTGCCCGTTTAGCCTTCAAAGAGAAAGTTGGTGTGTCTGTAAAAGGCTTGGTCAGGGGGTTAAGAGGAAAAGTGATTTTTTTTCCCGTCGCAAACTCAATTTCCTTAGTGCGCTGGAGAGGCCACACTTTAAAACCCAGGCCATGAAGCTCTTTTAATTTGTCCTATATTATCCCTACTGAAGCTCTCACCCTGGTTTAGGGAGTGTGAGACCAGATTGAAGGTTCTTGAAGAACCAATAGAGGGAATGGAATCTGTGTCAAGTGCAACCCTCCAAATGTTATTTCATGATTGACTGAATTTATCCATGCAACATGTAAAAAAAATGTAGATATCCACAAACATTATTGGTGTGTATTACAGATGGTCAAGTTCCCTAAATACTGTAAAGTCCTAAAGCAAAGAGTGTGGCCCCTCATCTTTCAGCCAGGTGTTTGTGGAAGTCCAAAAGAAGTCCACACAGGGCCCCATACTCTGCTCTGCATAACAACACTCAAGGCACCTGAATCCATGGAGCAGACATATCCCCAGCCAGCTACAGACATATTCCCAGCTAGCTACTTACCTATCCCCAGCCAGCTACTGTGTGAGAATGACACAGGGTTGACCTAGACCTAAACCTTAGTCAAAACCTCTGGGAGAGCCCCATTTGTTTCCTTCTGGTTTAGGGACGCCCATTGTGCAAGTCTGTTTTGGCCTCGGCTCTGCAGCATCATCCGTCATTGTAGTGAGGGGCCTGGTAATAGGGAGTATGTGAGCTGTATAGTGGTTCACTGTGGGGGAGCGAGAGCGATGCAGCAGGCAGCCAGGTTAGCCAGACTTCCGCTGTTGAAAGAGACCTCAGCATGTTGTTGGTTATGACAAGTTGGTCCTGTAAAATGGGCCAGATAGAGTGACTAAGGCCTATATTCAATCAGATCAAGCATTAACTGGCGATAGCAGACACCCGCATAGCGGATGTTTTGGCGGTGTTGGAGGTGGAACTGCTGTGTAGCAGTCAAATTGGTGAGCAGCTGCTCTTGCGATCATTGTCAAGAAGATATACCCGCCCCGCTCAAGCTAGAAGTTCAGAAGGAGAAAGTGTAGGCAATATACACATAATTACTCTCAACTTGAAAAATCATTAAATAATGAGGGTTTCTATCATCATAATGGAGGTGTAGATTACATCTCACATTCCACTGTTTAACTTGTAAACAAGGCTGCATGGGATTTCTCTTAAATGCAATTCCGTGTAACCAATGGTAATGTCCGCTTTAGGTATAATACCAGGAGCCACTTGTGGATTTGACAGCTCTAACATAGTTCCACCTCTACCACCGCCAAAACAACAAACTGAGACACCTCCAAAACAACCGCTAGGCGGATGTCGGCTAAAGCGGATGTGATTGAATAGAGACCTAAGTAAACACAGACGATGAGAGGGAACCAGAGGGTCATTGTCTGTGGGGAATTCCAAAAGGAACTACAACTCCCATTCCTTCATATTGGCCCGATCATGGCTTATATGGCCCAGGTTCTAGATTTCTTACACGCTCCACATTTCATCGGCGATTTAGCCTGAGGTAGTTGGTAGATACTATCTTTGTCTACCAGGTCATTGTATAATCCATTCTGTCACATGATCAGTTATCATAGTACCTGACAGGCTGAATGTCTATACTGTAAGTCCCGTGACAGGGACATTCATCTCTCGCTCATCCATCTCTCCCTCATCATCACTAGAGCGAGAAAGGCCTCCATCCATTGCCCGCTAATTAAAAGAGCTCCATTGTCATGTGGACAAGCCGCTGCTCTCTTCTACGTGGCAGCTCAGATCAAATGACTATGATGACAGGCGAGGGTGGAGTGGAGCCATTGAGCCAGGGGGCTCTGTGACTGGGGGCAGGGGGGAGAAGGGTGAACTCGGGGGGTGAGGGAGGAGGGGGAGGGTCTACACTCACCACCTGTTCTCTGACACCAGAAACCCTTATGATCCACCTGGATCACTTACCTGAACTCACCTGCACCCGCCCTTCCTGACTACAAAGCTGATGTCCTGAACAGCCATTGTACAGTGTCTTGCAGTGTCTTGAAAAACGTAAACGGGAAAGAATGCGATAAATCCATTGGATTCACATACTCCTACGGTATAGAATAGCAACTTAATACAACTTTACTGATTACTATGTCAGTCATTTTCAGATTTTTTTTTTCATCACTGGCCACATACTCAGAGCTAAAAAAACACACTCCTTTGGAAAGAAATAACAAACTGCCATACCTGTTGTATTTATGAGTCTGAGGCCTGAGTTGAGAACAGTCACAGCTAATGCATGCTTCTCACAATGACCCCCTCGGGACCCTCATTTGTCATAACGATAAGTCATAACTTACCATAGAACAGCGGAGTGAGGGAACGAAAGAATGAAAGAGTGGAGAACCTGCCCAGTACAACATGTAGTGGGTGATCTGAAAGTGACGTTGGATAAACAAACATGGTGCCATACATTACTGTGTGTGTGTGTGTGTGTGTGTGTGTGTGTGTGTGTGTGTGTGTGTGTGTGTGTGTATGTGTGTGTGTGTGTGTGTGTGTGTGTGTGTGTGTGTGTGTGTGTGTGCGCGTGTGTGCATGTACGCGCATGTGTGTACAAGACGTTGGATAAACACACAGAGAGCTGCACGTTGTGGCTGTATCTGGTTGCCTGACATGCTCAGTGTTAAACCCCACCACGTTGACAAGGTGAGAGAGAAACAGGCTCACACACACACACACACACACACACAAAAACACACACACACACACACACACACACACACACACACACACACACACACACACACACACACACACACACACACACACACACACACACACACACACACACACACACACACACACACACACACACACACACACACACACACACACACACACCACCTCTACATAAAGCACAAAGATAGTAGTCATGACTAGCTTTAAACACACCTGCTTTTCCCCCCATTGGAGTTCAGATTTCTCATGCTTTTCTCCTTCCATACAGCCATCAATCCATATGTCTTTTTGATCTATGCATTCATCATTCCGTATGTATGTACAGTAGGCTTATGTAACGTTGTCTCCATCTGGAGCCGTTGTATATGTATTTCTGTTTATCAAATAAATTGATTCATTTAATTTATGTTCCAACTCCAGCAATGTCCAGTGTACATGTGGGGAGTCATGCCCACCTTGAAGTAAACACCTCATCATATTCTCATTAATGCTTCTCTGTCCAGACTTGTCTCAAACCAGACGTAACATAGTAAATGTAAATTTGAGACTAACAAATTAGACTGATATGCTATGTTTGTTATGGTTGCATGAGACAGATGGTTACTTAAGGCAAAAACAAAAGTAGGGTGGTTGGTCGGCCGTATATCACGAACGTCTAGCTAGTTCGAATCTCATCACGGACAACTTTAGCATTTTAGCTAATTAGCAACTTTCAACTACTTACTACTTTTTAGCTACTTTGCAAGGACTTAGGATGTTAACCCTTCCCATAACCCTAACCTTAATCCTTTAACCTAACTCCTAACCTTAACCCTAACTATAACCCTAACCCCTAGCCAAGCCACCTAGACACCTAGCTAGAATTTGTAACATGTCATGTTTGGCAAATTCAAAATGTATAGTACATTTTGCAAATTCATAACATAGTCTACATTTTGCAAATTCGTAACATATGATATGAATTGTAATTCGTAACATATTATACGAAATGGGTGATGGACATCCACAAATTAATATATACCATACGAAACGTAACATCTCATACTAAATGAAGTTCTCCGATTTAAGTACAGAATAATACTAATGCTTTGAGACCAGGTTGCTCCGACCCACTTTCCCCCACTTCTAAACTAACACATTACCTCAACCCACCTGCCCCCACTTCTAAACTAACACATTACCTCAACCCACCTGCCCCCACGTCTAAACTAACACATTACCCCGACCCACCTGCCCCCACTTCTAAACTAACACATTAGCCCAACCCTCCTGCACCTACTTCTAAACTAACACATTACCCCAACCCACCTGCCCCCACTTCTAAACTAACACCTTACCCCAACCCTCCTGCACCTACTTCTAAACTAACACATTACCCCAACCCACCTGCCCCCACTTCTAAACTAACACATTACCCCAACCCACCTGCCCCCACTTCTAAACTAACACCTTACCCCAACCCTCCTGCACCTACTTCTAAACTAACACATTACCCCAACCCACCTGCCCCCACTTCTAAACTAACACATTACCTCAACCCACCTGCCCCCACGTCTAAACTAACACATTACCCCGACCCACCTGCCCCCACTTCTAAACTAACACATTACCCCAACCCACCTGCCCCCACTTCTAAACTAACACATTACCCCAACCCACCTGCCCCCACGTCTAAACTAACACATTACCCCAACCCTCCTGCCCCCACTTCTAAACTAACACATTACCTCAACCCACCTGCCCCCACTTCTAAACTAACACATTACCTCAACCCACCTGCCCCCACGTCTAAACTAACACATTACCCCGACCCACCTGCCCCCACTTCTAAACTAACACATTACCCCAACCCTCCTGCACCTACTTCTAAACTAACACATTACCCCAACCCACCTGCCCCCACTTCTAAACTAACACCTTACCCCAACCCTCCTGCACCTACTTCTAAACTAACACATTACCCCAACCCACCTGCCCCCACTTCTAAACTAACACATTACCCCAACCCACCTGCCCCCACTTCTAAACTAACACCTTACCCCAACCCTCCTGCACCTACTTCTAAACTAACACATTACCTCAACCCACCTGCCCCCACTTCTAAACTAACACATTACCTCAACCCACCTGCCCCCACGTCTAAACTAACACATTACCCCGACCCACCTGCCCCCACTTCTAAACTAACACATTACCCCAACCCACCTGCCCCCACTTCTAAACTAACACATTACCCCAACCCACCTGCCCCCACGTCTAAACTAACACATTACCCCAACCCTCCTGCCCCCACTTCTAAACTAACACATTACCCCAACCCACCTGCCCCCACTTCTAAACTAACACATTACCCCAACCCACCTGCCCCCACTTCTAAACTAACACATTACCCCGACCCACCTGCCCCCACTTCTAAACTAACACATTACCCCGACCCACCTGCCCCCACTTCTAAACTAACACATTACCCCGACCCTCCTGCCCCCACTTCTAAACTAACACCTTACCCCAACCCTCCTGCCCCCACTTCTAAACTAACACATTACCCCAACCCTCCTGCCCCCACTTCTAAACTAACACATTACCCCAACCCTCCTGCCCCCACTTCTAAACTAACACATTACCCCAACCCACCTGCCCCCACTTCTAAACTAACACATTACCCCAACCCTCCTGCCCCCACTTCTAAACTAACACATTACCCCAACCCTCCTGCCCCCACTTCTAAACTAACACATTACCCCGACCCACCTGCCCCCACTTCGAAACGAACACATTACCCCGACCCACCTGCCCCCACTTCTAAACTAACACATTACCACGACCCTCCTGCCCCCAAGGCCTCTACAGCCAGCTCAGGTAATGAATAATTACTCATAGAGGTCCTGACTTTTCTTCTGGCTTGTTTGCATGTTGCCCCATTGTGCAGCACTTTGGCGCTCTAATGGCATTAAATATTGATAACTTCCTTTGCCTCTGTGAACATTCTGTGTGTTTGGAGTCTAGCTGTGTACAGAGTGGGAGTGTGGGTGTGTAAGGCTGCAATAGACTGTGGCGTCATGCAGTCAATATAACTGTCTTGCACAAACTCTTTTGCGCACACACCTGGTTGTATGTGTAAATGTGGTTTGACAGGTGAATACACTGCAGGTGTGCGTTTGTCTGTTGCTGTTTGTGTGCGTGGGTGGGTAAGTCAGGGTGTATGTGTACATGTGAGGACAGTGTGAGTGAGTGTTTGTGTTTGGATGAGAGAAGGACTGGATAAAAGACACAGTGGTTTGTTGAATTGGTGTGTGTGTAGGTTAAGGGCAGTTGGCTGTAACAATGTCTGTGTGTCTGTGTACCTCAGAGCGTGGGGGACACAGTCTGTAATGGGGGGGGGGGGGGGGGTGGGGGGTGTTAGGGGGGTAAACAGCGGTCTCCTCTTTTATTCATAAGGCAAATAGAAACTGCTCACTGAATAGGAAAAAGTGTTGATTATTAATTTACAGCTGTTTGTTTCAGACCACCAAGACTTCCTTTTGGAGCAAAAATAATACAACTATAGTCTCCTCTATGTCGATCCCTACCACCTCGTCGTTTTCTGTTGTTATACTTTCAATATATCAGGCAAGACCAGTGTACATTCAAATAACATACAATCTCAGTCTATGGTTATCCTGAGCTATGGTATTGTTGTGTAATTTCATTCTAATAGAAATACACATAGGAAAAGGACCTAAGCAATCAAATAAAATGACATTCAACCATTTTAAAATCTGTCTAGTCAAAGGTAATTCATGAGAAAAGGAAAAAGCACTCCCTTACTGTGCTGTCACCAGGACCAGTGGAATGTCATGTCAGTCAGGGCCACAGAGGCTCCGGGGAGAGAGTGGCAGGGCGAGGCAGGGCCTGACAGAGCCTTCAGCTGGCAGAGTAGGGCCCCTCTGCCCCCAGGCTTCTCTGGCCTACTTGTTTAGATTACTGTTGCCTTGGTTTTCATCCCAGGAAAGGAAAATGTGAGTTTAACATAAACACGCCTTTTATCAAGTGTCAGGAACGATAAAGCGTCTTCTGAAGAAGACCTTCGGAAGGATGCGTGAAAATTACTGCAAAAGTTGAAACGCATATGTTTGGAAATTGTCCTTCTACCCAGAAGATGTTAATTGCCCAGTTTATTGGTGTGCTGTCTTTTTTTAGGCCTACACAGGCACAGAAGTGGCAGATAAAAGTAAGAAGAAAAACCTTTTTTCCCCGGCATTGCATGCAAACCATTTGTGAAATGCTCTTTTGATCATATTCAAACAATTGGTCGTTTCATGAGAACCACCAATGCATCTTTAAATGCTAAACCAACAGTTATTTTGGCAGGGAAAGAGAGACATTTCTTATGCCTTTCACACCAGGCCACTATTCTTATTCTTCTCTTCTGTCACAATAGGGAAAATATGCTTGTGCTCAGAGCCCGGTTTCCCAGAAGCATTTTAAGGCTAAGTTCGTTGTTGGAACTTCGTAACTTTGCCCTATACATAGACTTGAAATCCCTGGCTACTTTAATAATTGGAACACTCGTCACTTTAATAATGTTTACATATTTTGCATTACTCATCTCATATGTATATACTGTATTCTATTCTATTCTACTGTATCTTAGTCTATGCCGCTCTGACGTTGCTCGTCCAAATATTTACATATTCTTAATTCCATTCCTTTACTTTAGATTGTGTGTATTGTTAGATATTACTTGTTAGGTATTACTGCACTGTTGGAGCTAGAAACACAAGCATTTCGCTACACCCGCAATAACATCTGCTAAACACATGTATGTGACAAATAACATTTGATTTGATTTTCTACACTAAATAATTTTCTCTGGGTGTGCAGCAGCTCATGCTTTTTATTACAAATATAAAGTTGCCAATGTCTTTGCAATTGATACAAACTAGTGACATATAAAACGATGATTCAAATGAAAACCGAGATGAATGCATTCAAATAAAAACAGTAGGCTATATGTCACGGCCGTTGACTGAAGTAGACCAAAGCGCAGCGTGGTGAGCGTACATTCCTGTTAATTTAGGTAAATGTCGCCAACAAAACAAAACAATGAAACGACCGCGAAGCTTAACATTGTAGAAAAAATGCATCGTCAAAACACGCCTAAGTTCTATCGCTATCGAGAAACTGGGCCCTGGTCCTTCAGACAGAGGCTTAGTCCCAAATGGCACCATATTCCCTTTAAAGTGCACTACTTTTGACCAGGGCCCATAAAAAGTAGTGACCTATCAAGGGAATATGGTGCTATATGGGACACATTCAGAAACACCAAAGAGAACAGAACAGAGAAAACAGAACAGAACCCTGTAGGTACTGTAGGACCCTCAGTCCCTTGCTGTTTTTATTAATGCTGGGTCTGGAGCATGCCTCACACAGATATTTGCTCAGACTATTAAAGGGATTTAGGGGCTCTTTCCTGACATCCAGAGAAAACAGAGGGCTGATCTCCTCCATGTCCTCTGTGGGGAAGGACCAAGCTGTGTGGCGGTGACTGTTGCACTGTGTGTGTGTGTCTGCATGTGCGTACATATCTCTGTGTGTGTGCCTCTCCCATTCAGACCACCACGACAGTCTCTCCTCCATCCTTCAAAGGGCTGTTCTCTGATCCGCCTGTCTCATCAGTTTATGTGTGGCGGCGTGGCGTGGCGTGGCATATCTGATGCCCCCGGCACGTATTTCAATGGAGCGCCACACGCAGGACCCCATTTTTCTGGGGAGCCTGGACTGTTTCTGCTCTGTTGTAGGGAAAAACAGACTCTGTGCGTGCGGATAGTGGAGCGTTTGGGTGATCAGAGAGGCTGAGAGGGGCGGGTGGCTTACTCCGGGTTCTGGGGGCTCTGGGGATAGAGGGAGGGTTAATTGTGCACAGGTGACTCTGTGCAGGTACTTCAACATACCAGCTGCTGCCCTGGCACGCACAGACACAGACAGATGGTGGGGAGAAGAGAGATGGTGTGTGTGTTTGGAGTGTGGGGTGTGTGTGTTAGAGAAAGAGAAAAAGAGAAAGACAGAGGGATAGTGAGAAGGTCAGAGTGAGAAGGAGAGAAGGATAGTAAAACAGAAATGCCTTTCTTTTTCGACAGCATCTCTCTTTCTGTCTGTTTTTTAATCAACCACATGCGGTCAAACGGTGGTCTTTATTTCTCTCTGTTCGTGCTGCTATTGATGTTGAGCTGAATATTCTCTGACTGGGGTGGTCTGTCTCTGTCAGTCTGTACAGAACATGTTTGCATCCAAAATGGCACTCTATTCCCTACACAGTGCTCTGCTTTTGACCAGGGCACATAGATCTTTGGTCAAGTGTAGTGCGCTATGTAATAGTGTGCTATTTTCTCCACAGAAGATGGTACGCTTTCATTTCCTCTTTCGTTACCCTCTCGCTTCTTCAGAAAGAGACAGGAACATGGAAAATGTGTCCCAAATGGCACCCTATTCTCTATATAGTGCACTACGTTGACATATGGATCTGGTCAAAAGTAGTGCACTATGAAGGCAATAGGGTGCTATTTGGGATGCAATTCAGTTTATTTCCCTGAAACGTCTCTGAAGAGGCTCTCTGATCCAGTAAGAGAGGAATAATAAACAACATCCAGAACGTTAATGATCTAAATCAGGGTTCACCGAATTTGGCCTGCGGATGGTTTTATTTGGCCCCCCAATTAGGAACATTTTCATTGGTGGACATGACAAATGGTAAAAACACCAGGAAATCATATCCAAGTGATTTTAATTTTGGAAATCTGTCCCAAGCATTCCCAGTTATAATAGAGAGACACATGATAGCATGCAAATGTAAGCAAGGTTTGAAATGATGATGTTTTAGTCAAACAGCTTCTTGCAGTCAATTTGCAGTCTACAAATGATTTGTAATTACGTTCTGACCCCCCGATCATCTGCTCGAAAAATAACTTGTGCCTTTAGGTCTTTTAGACTTTCAGGTCTTTTTCAATGACGATCAACACGGTTTAACGTCACAACTTAAGTCATACGCTTTGATGTCGAGAGAATTGCTCACATCTGCTGAGTGTCAGTGTCAGACAGTGACATGCTTTCATTATATATTCATCTAAATCAGAAGTGACTTGAAGGTGTAGCTATTAAGGGGTTATTAACAACTGTAACATCTAGTGGCACAGGAGAAGAGGTAGAAGTAACGCTATGATGCTGAGATTCCTTATGCATATGAAAACAAATGCATTTGGAGAAAAAATTTAAGAGAAATGGTAGCAGAGAGAGAAAGAGAGAGAGAGAGTGAGAGAGGGAGAAAGCAGGAGAAAATGAGAAAGAGAGAGAGAAAGAGAAAGAGAAAGAGGGAAAGAGAGAGAGAGAGAAAGAGAGAGAGTGAGGGAAAGAGAGACAGAGGGAAAGACAGAGAAAGAGAGAATGGCCTAGTTTCAGTCCGCATCGCAGAAGATCAGCGCTATAGTGTAATTTAAGTCTAAAGATAATGTTCCCGTGTTCGCGGAGACTGCATTCATGGTAAACACTGAATAAGTCGGCTCAATTGGGAATTACCTTTATATTTCAAAGGATCTTCTGTGATAACGACTGAATCAACCCCAAGGTCTAAATTCTAGAGGAACTCAAATAAGTGAGGGTACCAAGCGATATAGAGTGGCTAGTGTCTCTCTTGAGAGAAGACAAAACCTTCCTTCCCTGGAGCGTCATCTGTGGTTGCCAGTGCACCCTCTTAACCCATACACATTAGCGACCAGTTCACACTCAGCATTTCAGAGCCAGGGGACATGAGGAGTGCAGTCACCACACCCTTAAGGCTGTGCTCTACAAGCCCTTTGGACTAGGTCCTCAGTCCTCACCCCGCAAGGGACGCCGCAGTCCAAAAATAAGGCTTTTAGATAGAAAGCCTCTTTTAGCATCCTTGAAGCCTCTTTTGACATTCTGTCCTGGAGGCTTGGTAGAGATAAGCAGAGACAACAAGAGAAAGGGTAATGGGGGAGATGGGAGAGGGGCTATTAGCTACTGTGTTTGTACGTACTGTATGGTGGGAGAGACAGGGAGAGATCAACAGCACTCTAAAGTTCATATTATTTTTATTACATTTTGATTGAACCTTTATTTAACAAGGCAAGTCATTTAAGAACAAATTTGTATTTACAATGACGGCCTACCAAGAGGCAAAAGGCCTCCTGTGGGGACAGGGACTGGGATTAAAAATGAAAATGTCGGACAAAACTCACATCACGACAAGAAAGAGACCACAACACTACATGAAGAGACCTAAGACACTAACACAACATGGCAGCAGCACAACATGGTAGCAGCACAAACATGGTACAAACATTATTGGGCACAGACAATAACACAAAGGGCAAGAAGGTAGAGACAACAACACATCATGCATAGCAGCCACAAGCGTCAGTAAGAGTGTCCATGATTGATACTTTGAATGAAGAGATTGAGATAAAACTGTCCAGTTTGAGTGTTTGTTGCAGCTCGTTCCAGTCACTAGCTGCAGCGAACTGAAAAGAGGAACGACCCAGGGATGTGTGTGCTTTGGGGACTTTTAACAGAATGTGACTGGCAGGACAGAACATTACCTTTGTTTTGGAGGTGTTCAGATCAAGGTTAACGGCAGAGAAAGCTTGTTGGGCACTAAGAAAGCTATGTTGTAGAGCGTTTAACACAAAATCCAGGGAGGGGCCAGCTGAGTATAAGACTGTATCATCTGCATATATATGAATGAGAGAGCTATCTGAGCTATGTTGTTGATGTAAATTGAGAATAGTGTGGAACCTATGATCGAGCCTTGGGGTAATCCCTTGGTGACAGGCAGTGGCTGAGAGCAGATTGTCTGACTTTATATACTGCACTCTTTGAGAGAGGTAGTTAGCAAAACAGGCCAAAGACCCCTCAGAGACACCAATACTCCTTAGCCGGCCCACAAGAATGGAATGGTCTACCGTATCAAAAGCTTTGGCCAAATCAATAAAAATAGCAGCAGAACATTGCTTAGAAACAAGGGAAATGGTGACATAATTTAGAACATTTAGGTTGCAGTGACACATCTATAACCTGAGCAGAAACCAGATTGCATACCAAAGAGAATAATATGGACATCAAGAAAACCAGTCAGTTGATTATTATTTCACAGTTGATTATAACACATAAACAGGGCAAGATATGAATTGGCCTACATCAGTTAGGATCAGCTTGATCTCCCACTTTAAATAAAGGAGGCATCATTCTATGGTCGGGAGTCATAGGGCAAATAGTATAAATCACAAGAAAATAATAAAACGACTTGGGGCTAGCCATTGTTCAGAGTCACTTGTCCCAACAAGATAACTTGAGAGAGTAGCTCTCTATGAGTCCAGTAGGCTATAAAAGTGAGATAAAATAAATAAATAGTAGGCCTATAGTAGTTAGTTAAAGCGCTTCTGAATAAGCTCGCGTAATAAGTTAACTAGCCTACACAAGTTAATTAGTCACCACAAAATTAATATCAGTCAAAAGTCTGCGGTGTATGTATGTGTGTGTGTGCGTGTGGCTGGAGGCCAGCATAAGCTATGGAGAGAGGGGGGAGTGTGGTGGGGGTATCTGTACCAGACAGGGGGAGACAGGCCAGGGCAGACAGGGAATAGCCCGCCGGGTGGGATCCAAGCAGCAGTGCAGCAGGCAACGGGAGTAGGTGTCACACCCACTTGGGAGAAGGTTTTTTCGGGAGGCTGAGTAGGAGAGTAGGTGTTCAACCTTACCAGACAGGTGCGTGGTAGAGCAGATAAAAACGTCTGAAGCGAAAAGATTGGTGCAAAACCGTGGTAAAGTTGGCTTGAGTTTCGATATTCGCCAGACATTCGGGCCTTCTAACATCACTAGCTCGCAAATGATTTCCTGAGATGTGGATATTCTACACACAACATGGTAGGGGGGTTCCCAGTCATTACAATTACCTCAACTACCTCGTAACTCACCACATACACCACTCATCATTTTTTCGCCTCACATAAGTCAACAAAGTCAGGTGTTTCTAACATCTGTTAAGCCTCATTTATGCCCTCTGTATGTATGTACACAATGCAGGAACTCAATTGGCTTCCCAAAATGGCAATCCTGCATGCCTACTTGTGTCAAGTTTATAATTGAATGGCTAATCACATACTGTATGTTGCTATAAATCTATGCAGGATGGTCATTTTACGTAGCTAGTTGTAGTTCTTGTGTTGCGTACTGTGTAAATGAGGCTTTACTCCACATCACTTTGAAGCTGCAGTACATTACTCTAACAACCTCATAGGAATACATCTGCACGTACTTTAGTCCAGTGAATACCTGTTCTAAAGCAGAAGAACAGGCAGAATGGTGATGATCAAAAGGCAGGATCAGGATTCCACAAATGTCACTCACCAGATGTTTATATAACTGTTATCTTTTATTAAAAGTGTGCTCAATAAATCCAACATGAATTCAAATGAAATAGACAAAATCATAACTGTATGTATGTATGATAAAGACGGATGTCAGATTGCATAAAACCTAAGGATATGTTTCCCAATGAACTCCTATAGAAAACATTGACCATGATTAAGTGTCCCTTTGAGGCACATCTGCTTTGAGAGAAGAGAGGATCGTTTGGAAGCTTACAATACAACCAGGCAGATATAAATCAGAAACACAACTTCACCATTGTGCTATAGCTCTTTTTAACACAGAGAGAGAGAGACCGCCATCCACGGATGCCTCCGAGGCAAGGAAGGCAGACTGACATCAACTGTATTCAGTTCACAAGGAGGCATGTCGAAGAGGAAATTTGAGGAATCATTTGGATAGGCCCACTGGAGATCTCGTTATAACATTAGTTGACGAGTTGCTGTTGATGATACAACAGCTGACTGAATAGCCATCCAAATGGCACCCTAATCCCTATGGGCCCTGGTCAAAAGTAGTGCACTATATAGGGAATAGGGTGCCATTGGACACATCCAGTAAGTGCTATCTTTGCTCTGTCTCTCGCGCTACACTGTAATTCAATGAACTCCATTAAATGAAGGTGGGGAAACTACCCTCGGAAAAACAAACCCTCACAGGATTGGAATTGCAAGCTCAGTGGGAAAAGGGTGTAGGAACCGCATCAATGTAATCTAAAGAATATACAAATTAAAATGAATAACTTGATAAAGCAAAAAATATATTGTACAGTATAAAACAAATGTAACTCTACAGGCATATACAACATAATATGAAAGAATATTATCAGTGATGAAAGTTATTCAAAAATTGTATATTATATACTGCATGTGTACATCATCTTAAATAAATAACATGTATTTATTTTTTCAATATTTTATCGAAAAAATGCAAAGCAGCTAGGTTTGCTTTAAAGTATGGCATAGAACCACTCAGACAAGACTTTATATCCAACATCTCTCTGTGCCATTTCAAATAACATTTCAGAAACACCACTGCATATTTGTCTTTTGCAGCACTGGAAGGTTCCAAACAGAAAACACTTCACTCTGATAGTGGTGGGAAAACCTTGTAGAGATGTAGAGACAGTACCCACAGTATCTTTCTGTATTGGAACCACCACATGCATTTTCTTCAACCAGCATCTTGTAGGCTGCTGATATTGGTTTTGAGGCAGTTCAGATGGAGGAATACGTAACACAGTGAAACATATTGCATATCTGGCTTGCCAGTAAGAGCAGATTAGGCTACTTTCTTCTCTCTCATAGACAAATATTGCTTCTAGGCTTAGTATTGTGGATGTCGCACAGTCATTTGGTAGTGTCAATAGTCCTCAGGGTTCTCCACTGAACATCCAGTACTTGAGGCCCAGTCAATCGTTCCAACCAAATATCTGTCCAGTCATCTGGTAGAACTTCATGTTGAAAGGCCTGTAGAAGTCCCGTAGCCTCTGCACCACCTCTGGGTGGATGTTGGGGTGGGTCCGCCCTTTGGTTTTGCCCAGGCAGTGGGGCTTGCTGCTGCCCTCAGCCTTCTTGAGGCAGGGGAAGCCCTTGGTCTGGTTGAAGTAGAAGTGTTTGTCAGTGATGATCCTCTTGAGCCCCAGGAAGTCCTGCACCCGGCCCAGCTCTCCGGCCGGGTCGCTGATCAGGCGCTCCCCGCTCACAAACAGGATCTGACCCATGGGGAAGTACTGCAGCCAGTTGTCCAGGTGCTTGGCATAGATGCCGATCTGGATGGCGCTCCAGGACGTGTCGATGAGCCCCGTAGTCCTGTTTTTGAAGGTCAGGCTCTCAAAGGTGGGAATGTCGGGCTTCTTGGACAGCGTCTGCGTGTAGTCAGAGATGGCCCTGGTGACGGGGTCCCGCACCACCACGATAAGCTTGGTGTCCCGGGACATGGTGGAGATCCGGGCTGGTGCCTCTCTGGTCACAAAGTAGCTGGGGGTCTTCTCCATGGTGATCTGGCCCTCCAGGGTCTTGGGCATCAGCTCCCTGAGGAGAGGAGTGGAGAAGAAATGGATAGGATAAGAAGCAAATTCATGACTACATATACATTTTGACAATGATAACACAGCTCAAAACACACCAAACGTGAGACTGAGAAAATACAAAACACATGTAACACTTTATTCCTTAGCAGGTGGCTATAGTATGTTGGCAAGCTTTACTACTAGCCAGAGAAGCAGGGGTGGAATGTACAGCATCACATCAGCACCTACACTCAACCACTTCTCTGAGAGTATTGACAGTTGTGTAGAGCGAGGGAACGGATGTCTCTCCAAGTGTTTCCTAATGCAGCCAAAGGGCTACGGAAACCCAGAGATCTTCTTCCTAGGGTCCATTTGGAGGGTATCCCTCACTCTCACACACAACACGGAAAAGCGTTAAGAGGATCTCTGTCAATCTCCATCCATCTGACATACTAAGGATTAATATTTTCCTGAAAATCTACCAACTTTCAATACCTGGAATAATTGATATTTATCCCGAGAGTCACAGGAAACACCGCAAAACTCGTAATTGCCCATTTAAAGTGTTTAATACCAATATATGGTCACTATGCCAGGGTTCTCCCCAAATAAGATTTTCGTTGCACCACATTGCCAGCTTCATGGCGCCACTATGTAAAGATTTCAGAGAAAATCCAAATATTTAGTAATGATAGAGTAACTATCTTTGATCGCAAATGTCATTGTTGTGAATTGCTAAACAGGCCGTTCATAAATTCCAAGCTTTATGATCTTCCTTAATTAATTCAGCGCATGCCTAGTTAAAGAAATAGAAAATTCAGCAGTAGGCTATCTCGACACCCCGAGTAGAGCGTTGTCAAATCATACAAACTTTGTAACGTCAGTCAAACTAAAGTCAAATGACCAAAGTTGCCAAGCTTGCTGGATAACTTCCTTCAACAAATTACAGAATATCTCCTATATTTGGCAAAATCGTGTTGATGATCTATACAGATAGCAGATCAGCTCATGAAAAACGAGGATATAAAGAGAGGAAATAGTTTTAAGGTATCTTAAACTAGACCAACTGTGTTTAAAAATATATCCATATCTACTGTACTATCATCCCGTTCGTTGACCACACATTCTCTACCGAAGCTCTCATATGGGCAGCAAATTGGCATAAGAGACATCGCAGAGAATCGGGGGACACGTTATACCGGTATTTTGACATGCATAGGCGAGAGACGTGCTTTGATAATGCATTGCAAATGCATGGATTTATGGATTACAGAATAAAGTTAGGAATTTTCAAGCGAGACAGGAGTCAGGATTTTGGAATTCAGGTGAGAATGGGACTGGATAGAAAAATAGCATAGGCTCTAGGAAAGGAAAGTTGAATTTTCCCTCATGCCTCTCTGAGTTGTTAACACTTAACAGATTGAATGTCTGTGACAGAGATGCCTATGTAGTGAATTGTGCGTAGGTCTATCAAATGTGTGACTGTCTGAAGAGTCACAATGACTGCTCAAAGAGGCACACACGTTTATACTCTATACTCTAGGTTTCCTTGCAGGGTCTATTAATTGCATTTGGGTCGTGTGTGCAGTCGTTCAGTGTCAATTACACGTGTGCTTTGAATTAATGGTGACTTTGTGTGAAGTAAATATGCTAGGCTAAATGCTTCCATGCAAACAACCTGTTAGGATAATGTGATAACATTTTTGGCTAATCGGCTGCTGTGCATGTTATGTATTTTGCGGAATTGCATTAGTGCGACATTGGAGGAAAACATTTGAAGGCCTAATTTCCTGGTTCCTGTCATTTCATTTGACAGTCCCGGGATCCAGTTACCCATGTTAATCCCAATAACGTACTGTATCGCTAGTAAAAAAAACAACAACATATTAAACCTATGTTAACAACATTTCCTCAGCAGGAAAAAAACATCCTTCTTTTGTGACAAGCAGCAGTGGAACAAAATGCTTATAAAGCTTACCTGAATCCGAATTTGGAACGGCATCTAATAGAGTATTTTAGAAGCACCATTTGATTCATTGCTGCCTGGATATATTTACGCGTTGTTATTCATTAGATATTGAGAAATTACAAGTGTTAGAATTGGAACGCAGAACATTGTGATAATTGTTACGTTTTTCTTCCAATATCACATTTATTGGACACTTCATTTGGAAAAGAGAAACCTTATGTTTCAGGGCACCTTATCAACCGTCGCAGATGAGTGAACAGAACATAGCAGAGACATAGTAATCATAGCAACAGCAGTCGTAAAGGCACATTTTCCTAAATGTGTTGGACTATAGGGGTGTGTACAAATGGCACCCTATTCCCACATTTGGAACACATTTTCGGAAATTAAATCCCGGTGATAAAAGAATATCCATAAATTCCACCTCAAATATTTATAGCAAAAAAGTTCAACTGGGCAGGCAGCTCAGCCATAATATTTGGTTTAACGTTTTCTTTGGCAAAAATGTCATCTGTGCGGGCGCGTTTTTCACTGAGAACTCACACACACAAACACACTGAGGCGAGAAACAGGCTAATCTTTTCGGTCATGACACCCCACCTTTCCTGCCTCTCCCCCCTCTCCCCAATGCCCCGAGTTCCTTCAGGACAGTGACCTGAACCAAAGCAGATAAAAGCAGCCCATGAATCATTAACGTCTCCTTCTCCCCGACATTTACAGCCTCTGCAGAATACAGCTTTAAAATTCACCAAAGTACAGAATGCACACTTCAATTATTTATCCTAGCTCTCTCTATCTCTCTGCTGGTGCAATTCTGCTTAAAGCCCAGTGTATGTGTGTGTGTGTGTGTTTGTGTGTGTGTGCTGACAAAGTCGCCTACCCGCGCTGCTCCCATGGCAGGCGCAGTTTACTGGCCGTGACAGAACTACTGAGCTGTATGAGGGGAGGGAGGAGGGCCCAGCCTCTCTCAGGTCCCCTAGCTGGTCAGAATGAGGAGGAGGGGAGTAGGAGAGGAGGAGAGGGAGGATGAGAGGAGAGGAGGACAGAATGAGGGTTAGGCTACTCATCTTTTCTATCTCAGGCTCTTTATAAAGCGACAAATAGCAGCAAAATAGCAGCAAATAGGCCTCGCTACCACCATATTGAACCAAATAAAAGTGAACAGCTGTCCACCGCCAACAAACTTGTCCTTTTCCTAATGAGATGGGCACCACCGTCTTTCTGCCGGTAAACAATGATGCTCCCTTTAACCTCCATGCAGCTAAATGAGACAAGAGGCATCTGAGATGCAGCCAGAGATATGTGTTTCTCAGAGGGAGAGAGAGGGCTTCTGAGAGACGCCAACTGTCAGACTGTGTACTGGATGAATTTACTACACCCTTATGCTTCTCTCCAACATTTTCTTCTTGCACTTATACTGGAAAAGTAGATATACAGTACCAGTCAAAAGTTTGGACACACCTACTCATTCAAGAGTTTTTCTTTATTTTTACTATTTTCTACATTGTAGAATAATAGTAAAGACATAACAACTATGAAATAACCCATATGGAATCATGTAGTAACCAAAAAAGTGTTAAACAAATCAAAATAATTTGAGATTTAAGATTCTTCAAAGTAGACACCCTTTGCCTTGATGACAGCTTTGCACACTCTTGGCATTCTCTCAGCCAGCTTCATGTGGTAGTCACCTGGAATGCATTTCAAATAACAGTTGATGTTGAGATGTGTCTGTTACTTCAACTCTGTGAGGTGCAATCTGAGTTGCAGTTAATTGCCGATTTCTGAGGCTGGTAACTCTAATGAACTCTAATAACTCTGTGTCTTCCTTTCCTGTTGCGGTCCTCATGAGAGCCAGTTTCATCATAGCGCTTGATGGTTTTTGCGACAGCACTTGAAGAAACTCTCAAAGTTCTTGAAATTTTCCAGATTGACTGACCTTCATGTCTTAAAGTAATGATGGACTGTTGTTTCTTTTTGCTTATTTGAGCTGTTTTTGCCATAATATGGACTTGGTCTTTTACCAAATAGTGCTATTTCTGCATACCACACCTACCTTGCCACAACACAACTGAATGGCTCAAACACATTGAAAAGGAAAGAAATTCCACAAATTAACTTTTAACAAGGCACACCTGTTAATAGAAATGCATTCCAGGTGACTACCTCATGAAGCTGGTTGAGAGAATGCCAAGAGTGTGCAAAGCTGCCATCAAGGCAAAGGGTAGCTATTTGAAGAATCTCAAATCTCAAATATATTTTGATTTGTTTCTACATGATTTCATATATGTTATTTCATAGTTGTTATGTCTTTACTATTATCCTACAATGTAGAAAATAGTAAAAATAAAGAAAAACTCTGGAATGAGTAGTTGTGTCCAAACTTTTGACTGGTACTGTATATGTAAATATCCAGTCTGAAATTAGAGGACTTGGTTTCACACAAAACATTACCACCTTCAATTTGGGCAATGTCTTCTGAGTTCCGCCATGATACCTAATTATCTGCCAAGATCTATACAGATGTAGGAACTTAATTTGAGCCAGTTTGCTAAAGCTGGAAAAGTATCTTGCAGCAAAAGGAAATGTGATTTATAATTAATGGACATTTTTATAGGGGTTGATACAGATTCAAAATCTATTCTGACATTTTAAAGCTGCAATATGTCACTTTTTGGATGACCTGACCAAATTCACATAGAAATGGGTATTATAGATCTGTCATTCTCATAGAAAACAAGTCTAAGAAGTGGTAGATCAGTTCGATGTGCACTATTTCTATGCTTCACATTCTTAAGTTTTGTTTTTGTGTCTTTTACTTTTGGTTTTGTACACCAGCTTAAAAAAGCTGAAAATACAATCTTTTCCATGGAAAATATATTTCACAGTGGTTTAGATGGTACAATGATTTACATGATACTTGCTTGTTTTGTCACATAAACTGAAATTAGGCAAACTATTAGGATTTTAGCAACCAGAAAATGGTGTAGAGATTTCTGCATAGTGCATTTTTAAAGTGGAAATAAATGGTTAATGGTGCCTCTTCTGCCTTTCTAGGCCCAGCACAGAAGTACAGGGGTGCAGATGCATCCAGGGAAAAGAGCCTGAGCATCCTGAGTGACTCTAACCTGGCAGCCTCATTTCACAAGGTCAGGGCTACCATGGTGACAGACAGAGAGACAGGAAGTGGGTTGATAAGACAAGAAGTAAGCCAACACGAGAAGGAAGTGGTTGATGGGGACAGGGAGCTACAAGGCTCTCCTGTGTTCTGACATTCGCACTGCACCCCCAACATTGACTGACACCTGACCCCAGTCCTCTCAGTGTCAATGAGAGGCAGCACACCTACAGCTGTATCAGGGGGGGAGGAGGGGGAAGGGGGGAGGGGCTAAACTGCAGGGAACAAGCTTTCTTTCCATTCACATTATCTCTGGTCCATCTCCTTTACAGGCAGAGCAATCACCCTGGTTTATGGTCTGCTCCCCTCGGAGGTGCAGAGTACAGGAATGAGACTGTGGTTCATTGAGGTTATCCACCAGCTCCTCAACTGAAGCATCAGATATAGGCTGTGTCCATAATGGCACCCTGAGCCCTATTAGCCCTGGTCAACAGTAGTGAACAGTGTAATATAAAGGGAATAAGGGGGCATTTGGAATGCAACCTTTGTGGTGATTACAGTAACAATAGTATAGGTCCCCTAACAAATATAGTCATGTGAACAGACACCTATTAGCCATAACCATGTTCTTCTTCTTCTACAAAGCAGAACTTTCCAGATGTTTGGCTTCCATGAATATTTCAGAGTAAGGAGGATTTATATTGTAAATAAACTCTGCAATTCTAAAGAAATAAAGACATCTCTAAATGTATTCCCAAGGAGTGCAGACTGAGGATTGAGTGGGGAGAGAGTTTGAAGTTGAACCCAGATAGATCCATTCACAGGTCTGGGAGGACTATAAATCAAATCAAATCAAAGTCTATTGGTCACATACACATGGTTAGCAGATGCTAATGCAAGTGTAGCGAAATGCTTGTGCTTCTAGTTCCGACAGTGCAGTAATATCTAACAAGTAATCTAACAAATTCACAACGACTACCTTATACACACAAATGTAAAGGGATGAATAAGAATATGTACATATAAAGATATGGATGAGCGATGGCCGTGCAGAATAGGCAAGATGCAGTAGATCGTATAGAATACAGTATATACATATGAGATGAGTAATGTAGGATATGTAGACATGATTAAAGTGGCGTTATTTAAAATGACTAGTGATACCTTTATTAAATCCATTTATTACATTTATTTAAGTGGCCAGAGATTTGAGTCTGTATGTTGGCAGCAGCCACTCAATGTTAATGAGGGCTGTTTAACAGTCTGATGGCCTTGAGATAGAAGCTGTTTTTCAGTCTCTCGGCCCTAGCTTTGATGCACCTGTACTAACCTCGCCTTCTGGATGATAGCGGGGTGAACAGGCAGTGGCTCGGGTGGTTATTGCCCTTGATGATCTTTTTGGCCTTCCTGTGACATTGGGTGCTGTAGGTGTCTTGGAGGGCAGGTAGTTTGCCCCCGGTGATGCGTTGTGCAGACCGCACTACCTACTGGAGAGTCTTGCGGTTGTGGGCGGAGCAGTTGCCGTACCAGGCGGTGAAACAGCCCAACAGGATGCTCTCGATTGTGCATCTGTAAAAGTTAGGTGACAAGCTAAATTTCTTCAGCCTCCTGAGGTTGAAGAGGCGCTGTCTGTGTGGGTGGACCATTTCAGTTTGTCCATGATGTGTACGCCGAGAAACTTAAAACGTTCCACCTTCTCCACTACTGTGCCGTCGATGTGGATGGGGGGATGCTCCCTCTGCTGTTTCCTGAAGTCCACGATCATCTCCTTTGTTTTGTTGACGATGAGTGAGAGGTTAATTTCCTGACACCACACTCCGGGGGCCCTCACCCCCTTCCTGTAGGCCATCTCATCGTGGTTGGTAATCAAGCCACGCAGTCATGGCCCAGGAGTGTGAAGGTGAACGGAAAGGCACTGGAGCAAGAAACCGCCCTTGCTGTCACTACCTGGCTGGTTCCCCTCTCTCCACTGGGATTCTCTGCCTCAAACCCTATTACAGGGTCTGAGTCACTGGCTTACTGGTGCTCTTCCATGCCATCCCTAGGAGGGGTGTGCCACTTGAGTGGGTTGAATCACTGACGTGATCTTCCTGTCCGGGTTGGCGCCCCCCCTTGGGTTCGTGCCGTGGGGAGATCTTCATGGGCAATACTCGGCCTTGTCTCAGGATAGTAAGTTGGTGGTTGAAGATATCCCTCTAGTGGTGTGGGGGCTGTACTTTGGCAAAGTGGGTGGAGTTATATCCTGTCTGTTTGGCCCTGTCCGGGGGTATCATCGGACGGGGCCACAGTGTCTCCCGACCCCTCCTGTCTCAGCCTCCGGTATTTATGCTGCAATAGTTTGTGTCGGGGGGCTAGCGTCAGTCTGTTATATCTGGAGTATTTCTCCTATCTTATCTGGTGTCCTGTGTGAATTTAAGTATGCGCTCTAATTATCTCTCTCTCTTTTCTCTCTCTTTTTCTCTTTCTTTCTCTCTCGGAGGACCTGAGACCTAGCACCATGCCTCAGGACTACCTGGCCTGATGACTCCTTGCTGTCCCCAGTCCACCTGGTTGAGCTGCTCCAGTTTCAACTGTTCTGCCTTGAACCATGACCTGTTCACCGGACGTGCTACCTTGTCCCAGACCTGCTGTTTTCAACTCTCTACAGACAGCAGGAGCGGTAGAGATACTCTGAATGATCGGCTATGAAAAGCAAACTGACATTTACTCCTGAGGTGCTGACCTGTTGCACCCTCTACAACCACTGTGATTATTATTATTTGACCCTGCTGGTCATCTATGAACATTTGAACATCTTTGCCATGTTCTGTTATAATCTCCACCCGGGCACAGCCAGAAGAGGACTGGCCACCCCTCATAGCCTGATTCCTCTCTAGGTTTCTTCCTAGGTTTACGGCCTTTCTAGGGAGTTTTTCCTAGCCACTGTACTTCTACACTGGCATTACTTGCTATTTGGGGTTGTAGGCTGGGTTTCTGTACAGCACTTTGTGACATCAGCTGATGTAAGAAGGGCTTTATAAATACATTTGATTGATGGGTGAACAGGGAGTACCAGAGAGGGCTGAGAACGCACCCTTGTGGGGCCCCAATGTTGAGGATCAGCGGGGTGGAGATGTTGTTTCCTACCTTCACCACCTGGGGGCGGCCTGTCAGAAAGTCCAGGACCCAGTTGCACAGGGTGCGGTCGAGACCCAGGGTCTGAGGACGCGGCTAGGGATGCCGTCTGGCACGGCAGCCTTGCGAGGGTTTACACGTTTAAATGTTTTACTCATGTTGGCCACGGTAAAGGAGAGCCCAGGGAAGAGAGCAGAGAGCGGCTCTGGTTTATGTGGACTATACAAGAGTATTTATTTCCATTCCAACAGGAACCGCATGCAGTTCTTTCTAATGAAACTTTATTGTCAGCTTAGGTGATGTAACGAACGAGGCACCTTCCAAGTGCCTGAGATTTACTGCGGTTCCACAGCGCTGCTTTGATGTCTTCTTCTGCTAGAATAGGACTACTCATACACACTGATGCATGACATACAGGCAGCAGCTTTCAACTCGTGAAACAACGCGACTACAATAAAGATATACATTATGTAAGCCTAACCTTTTTTATATTTCAATTTTGATGCTAAAACGAACATAGATATAGCGGAAAATGGAAAGCAAAATGATGATTTACGGTGTCGCCCCAAAATTTGAAAATGACAAAGGTTGAGGGGTAAATTTATGGGAGTGCAAACAAATAACCAATATTGTTTTTATGAAGGTACAGTATGTGCAACAGAACATGGTATAAACTGTACTCTGAGAGAATACCCTCATATGGTTCTACTAACTAGGCAATGTAGCCTGCCAACACTCATTGGGGGGACTATTCCCTGTTATATCAGTCAATGAGTCCTTTGTAAGGTTGTCTATAAAAAGAACACTTTGGCACAAGGAGTCTGATGCATCACGGCTTACGTTTCCCCAATCCAATGTAACAAAACAACAAAACTAGCAATTGAGCAAATCCCTCTGCTTTATCCCTATATGAATCAGAAAGGTGCTGGGGAATGAAAGGGTCTGGGGTTGGACTGGGTCTAATGTCTGGCCCAAATGAATGTGTGTCTGGGGACCTGTGAAGAAGGGGGATCCCTCATTTACTTCTACAGATGTAGGATCTTACTTTGATTATTCTTTTGTTGCTGAGATTTACATAAATTCATTGAAAACCTGCTCTAACACACAGTTATATTAACAGTATTACAGTTTCACATAGCCTCATTTTGACCAGCTAATAGCCTAACCAACAATATTATGGACTTTATTTAACTAGGCAAGTCAGTTAAGAACAAATTCTTATTTACAGTGACGGATGACGTTGGGCCAATTGTGCGCCGCCCTATGGGACTTCCAATCACGGCCGGGTGAGATTCAGCCTGGATTCAAACCAGGGACTGTAGTGACGCCTCTTGCACTGAGATGCAGTGCCTTAGACTGCTGCGCCACTAGGGAATCCTAAATGTTCAAAACCTGTAGGATTATTTTGCTGCGACAATACAGGTCAAATTAAGATCCTATATCTGTACATGTCTGTCAATGGAGGTATAATGGCCAAAAGGCTAGTGGAGTGGGCATCCCGGTCCACTTCTTCCTATGTAGAAGCCTTTGATTAATTATTCCCTTCCAGTGTGGAGAGAGGCTGACAGCCAGCCAAGCATGCTGTACATCCACTCATCCACTCCCAGAGTGTTTCCCACCCGGCCACTGTGGATGGTGTTGTGACCAGATAATCATCTGGTAATTGGCTGAATATTTCTGCTGTCTGCAGGGGAGGGAAAGGGAGGGGAAGCGCTTGGCTCTCTGTCCGCAGCTCTGCTCAGCAGCCATTTTCCAGGTCACTGGTCTCGAGCTGAGGTCAGGAGGGGGATAGAGCTGGGAAGGGGGGGGGGGGGGGGGGGGGCAGTGATTTAGAGAATTGACTGCTGTGTGTGCTGGTATGTCTGCCTGCTCCTGTTCTGCTGGGTCTGCTACTTTACAGCTCTGTCAACCCCTCTGGTAACAATGTAGCACCTCAACCGGCCCTGGGGCTAGCTAACGCCCCAGGCACTGGGACTGGGCTGGGCTGGCATAGGAGATGTGATGTGAGAGGGGAGTTAAAGTAGTAGGCTATGATGTGAGATGGAGAAACAACTGTTTAACTTTATGTACTCCACTGAAACATCAGGGATTCCAACTGTAATCTCTGACAAGTGACAAAATAAAAGGACAGGTGAGCTAGCTATATAATAGAATTACTCCCCGTTTCATCCCATCCCATGGTTATTTTTGTATACTGTAGCTGCACTTGGTGACAGTGGTTGGTGTAGAAAGTAAACTGTGATACTGGGTAACGGTTGTCACCAACAGCTCCGGTGGTGAGAGATCCAGCCGTTTATCATGGTGGTTGGGGTCGGGGGATTACAGGTGTGAGACTAACCCCAAATCCTGCTCTCCGTTTGGGCTTAGTGTCCCTCCTCCTGCCCCTGTCAGCTCCAGAGCTCCATGCCCCTGGGATCTGTCTGTTCACCTGCTCTTTATTCCCCTAGCGTATTTATAATCTCCCCTGTCCATTCCCCTCCTCTACTACTAACCCTCCTGTGATCTATATCTCAAAATCCCCCTGACTGTGTTACAAAGTCCACCCTATTCACTATGGATAGTGACTATGGGCCCACAGGATGGGCCCCCTGACTATGGGCCCACAGGATTCTGGTCAAATATAGTGCACTATATAGGGAATAGGACGCCATTTGGGACACAAACCCTAGCTTCCCCTCCCGCCCGGGGTTCACATTGCCATGCAGTGTAGCTGTCCAAGCCACATAGCTATTACTGATGTCCCCTCTGCACTTTGGAAAACAACTTGAGGAAATCGTACGTCATTAAAGACTAATTATCTCATTAGATTGCATTAGGGAGATATATTCTGCATGCAGATACATCTGCTTCAAGTTGTGACACCTTGATTGTGGGTGGCTCAGTTCTACCAGATACGGTCCTTATATTGCTCATTTGAGACCAAATGTCTTTTTTCACGCGACTGACAGGCACTTTGAAGAAAACCAAATAATCTACAAACACATGAGTGATTCCATACGAAACCAGGACAAAAAAATACCATGATTTGGGGGGATTTTCACGAAATGTAATCCAAAGAATGGTCCTTTGGAGAAAAGATTGTTGACACACAGTGTTGTGTCTTTGGCTATGCCGGATTAAGTGATATGACATGCTATTCTATAAAATCTTTTCATGTAAATGTAGTTGTAATTAACTAGAAAGTCGGGGCACCACGAAATAATATTTATAGAGCTGTTATCTTCCGAATAAACTCTTAAAGACCTAGTCATATTTTACATCAATAGCAGTCAATATTAATCGTCACCTTATTTCAGTCTCATCTGAAAGTTGTAAATTCTTGGTTATCTTCACGAACCCTGGCTAACAAGTTGAATCAGCAATACAAAATTGGGTTTAATTATTTATTTACTAAATACCTAACTAATCACACAGAATTTCATATACACAGAATGAATCATACCTTGATTACAAATTACGTCATAAAGGAAAACGTCCCTAGCGGGCGGAACAGATATGACAGCTGGTTACACAAAAGAAAAGGGGGCTGGGTTTGAGTGAAAGAGCGGGAAGACTTGAGGAACCAAGGGAGAAGCCATGCTATCGTAAATACAGTATCTTATGCATTCTAAATTACCGCCCATTTGGAAAAGGAAAATGCAATAAATATTTACTCTGAGCTGCGCTTCGGTAGGTTGGTGGTAGATGGAAGGCCGTGTTGCCAACCGAGTCCTTCGTCCTTTGAAGAATGTCTCTGGTGGTAAATTGGATACGTTGTAGTAATGTCGTTGTGTGGTAGACGGGATACTCTGTCTGTTATTTCCTAGCCCACATTTGCAACTGCTGTTGCTAACTCAACGGCTAGGAGGTATCACTTCTGTAGTGAATAAGAGTTCAAAGTTCATACCATTCGCAACCAAAGCTCACGCTGAGGTTGGCTTAGTTCTGTAGTTGACATGTTAGTCCTTTTAACGCAAAAGGCTGCAGACGTACTTGGAACAGGAGGTTATATTTTCGTCAAGGCTTTATATAGTGGAGCGAGAAGGGTGTGTTTGAAAAGTTTTATAACCCATGTCTCTTCACAGTGGCGGGCCACTGATTGAGCAGAGCCCTAACCTTATGAAAACCCAAATCTCTCATTTGGAAGCTAAAATTACATTTCATCTCTTCACCAATAATTTTATGTTCAAACATTTAAATTGAACAACAATTCCATGTGAATCTGATAACTACAATGTGCAGACTTTCCACTGTAGAGTTTATGTCCTCCTATTATTGATGAGAATGTCTCAGATGACAACCGAACTGACATCATATTCATTAAGTACCACCGCATATGTTCAATTGGTCGGATTACCAGAATATAGTTCATTTCCCCCCACCTTCTGATGTTCCCAGAATCTCTATGTTAACCAAAGGATTTTCAAATGTCACATCAGTAGGGTAGAGAGAGGAAAAAGGGGGGGTATTTATGACTGTCATAAACCTACCCCCAGGTGTCACGTTCCTGACCTGTTTTCTGTTGTTTGGTATGTGTTTAATTGGTCAGGGCGTGAGTTTGGGTGGGTAGTCTATGTTATGTGTTTTCTATGTTGGGTTAATGGGTTGCCTGGTATGGCTCTCAATTAGAGGCAGGTGTTTGGCGTTTCCTCTGATTGAGAGTCATATTAAGGTAGGTTGTTCTCACTGTTTGTTTGTGGGTGATTGTTCCTGTGTCTGTGTAATCCACATGGGACTGTTTCGTTTGTTCGTTCGTTTTAGGTAGTCTGTTCCTGTTCTTGCGTCCTTCGTCTATATGTAAGTTCGTTTGTTTCAGGTCTGTTGCCTTCGTTTATTGTTTTGTAGTTTGTTCTAGTGTTTTGTCAGTGTTTCGTCTGTTTGTAATAAATCGTTATGTATTCAACACCCGCTGCGCCTTGGTCCGTTCATACACCACCAGACGAACGTTACACCAGGCCAACGTCATGACAACAGTATATTTAATATTTGTATCTAAAAGCATAATTGAGAATGAATTAACCTTTTACTGCAGTTGGCTAAATCAGGGTCACACAGAGTGTTCTTTCGGGCATGGACTCAATTCTTCCGGGCATGGACTCTACAAGGTGTCGAAAGCGTTCCACAGGAATGCTGGCCGATGTTGACTCCAAAACTTCCCACACACGGGAAACTATTGAGCGTGCATTGCAGTTCTTGACACAAAACGGTGCGCCTGCCAGCTGCTACCATACCCCATTCAAAGGCACTTAAATCTTTTGTCTTGCCCATTCATCAAGTTGGCATATTTATGACATTTTGGCCTTACCCAGACCTCCTTTAAAACTCCATAATGATTCATCAGTAGGTGCATTGCCAAAATACCGTAGTATCCATTTTAAATAATTGACAAATCCCCCCATTTCTTTTTTCATATACATGTTGGTATTTTGCAATATTCATAAATTGTTTAAAACAATGTTATTGAAATCAAAATACTACTAATATTACAGAGCAAGCATTAAAGCTTAATATGACCCATTTTTTTGCTTTGTAACACCTACAGATTATACATTATGGAGTCTTAAAGGAGGCCTGGGTAAGACCAAAATGTTATAAATATGCCAACTTTGATTATTTCTCAATTATGCTTTTCGATGTAAATGTCAACTATGTGTCAAAAATCCTTCCTCCAAAGGACCATTCTATGGATTCAGTTTAGACAAAATATTTAGTTGTCCTGGTTTCGTATGGAATCACACATGGGAATTGTGGTGGGGTTGGAGTGATGCATGGGAATTTTAAGAGGTCGGAAGTCATTTTGGAGAGTGACACAATTACTAGATAAGAGACATCTCATCTCTTCCTGGAAAAAAGGGAGGACAGGACCTCCGTTAGTCTTTCCTCTGAGAAAAATGACAAGGTTTTGATAAAAACTATGTGGGATCATGAAGGGATACCAGCAAGACTAGTGGGATAAAATATCAACATATTGGACAGCAATAACTGCTGAGAAAACTGGTAAAGGGAAACAGATTGGTACAGATGTAGGATCTTAATTTGATCACTCTTTTGTTGCTGAGACTTTTCCTGCACCACAGGAAATGTAGATGAGCTTCATGATTTAGATAAAGCGACATTATGGACTAAATGTTCAAATCCTATTTTGCTGTGATGATTTAGGTCAAATGACCTGTAAGCGATAGGAAGAAACAGTCTGAGCACAGTCAAGACAACGTCCTTCACTTAAAAGCTACAGCTGAACAAGCTGAGTCGTAGAACATGCTTTTTATTTTATTTTTTAATGTTGTTAATCCCTTTGGGCTGGCTGTCTGACTACCAAATGAGCAAAAAATAAACAATGCTCAAGTGTTTTTCGCTCCGTTTGCTCAGTTTGTCACCAAATTTAGAGGCATAACATAAACACACACACACTCCAAGGCTCAAAGTACCTTCTAGTGTCTATTCCCTCAATGATGTAAACTACTGCTGTAATCTAATAAAAAGCCAAGTGAAGCATGGGTTGCAAACCTGACATACTATATTTTTATTTATTTAACTAGGCAAGTCAGTTAAGAACAAATTCTTATTTACAATGACGGCCTAAAGTGGGTTAACTGCCTTGTTCAGTGGAAAAACATTTGTTTACATTGTCAGCTCTGGGATTCAATCCAGCAACCTTTCGGTTACTGGCCCAACACTCTAACCACTAGGCTACCTGCCGCCCGTATTCAAACCACACCAGACCAGAGAAAAGCACCATTGGAAAATCGCCATTGTCAAATGGATTTCTGATTTTCTGCACCAGTTTAGCTAAACCTTTTTGGGTTGGGTTTAGTCTGGCTACCACCTGAAATAGAAGCAAGGAAAAATAAAACAAAATGTCCCACCCTAACACATAATATTAGAAAAGTCATAAACTGTGGAGGGATATGAAAGAAAATAGAACCCTATCTGTCCTTGAGCGGGGTGTTAGAATAATACCATGCATTGAAACAAAAACAGCCTACACTTAGTCATTTTTTTCTCAATTCGTGTGCAAATACATTTCCCCGCTAGATGCTCTTTGTGCTGGTAAGAGCTGAGTGCTTTTTTGTCCCCTTTTTCTTCTTCCATATCAACTACCACCATGCGGTTTAGTAAATATTTTATAGTTAGCTTTGCAGTATGTTCTTCTAATTCATCAACAGTGTTTTAAGCAGACCACTTTTCCTGGTGCTGAGTGTAAGTCCCCAGTTCATTGCGTAAGGGTGAAAATAAGGCTTATCTTTGCAGAAACCTGCTAGTGAATTGTTCCTCACTACAATTGTTTTAGGAAGAAGATGAGAGAGAGTGAGGTGGGGAGAAATAAAACCTACATTATACACTAGAGCCATCCCATTAAAAATGGTTAGACATTGAAAAACAGAAGAGAGGAGAGTCCACATCCCAAATGGCACCTTATTCTCTTTCTAGTGTACTTTTTTTGACCAGGGCTCTTGGTATGGCTTTTGATAGGTCTCTGGTCAAAAGTTATGCACTACATAGCGAATAGGGTGCCATTTAGGATGTAGACAGAATAGAGGATAGAAGAGTCCCCCCAAGTTTAGTTCCTGTGGAGCGGGTCGAGAGTTTCAAGTTCCTTGGTGTCCACATCACCAACAAACTATCATGGTCCAAACACACCAAGACAGTTGTGAAGAGGGCACGACAACACCTTTTCCACCTCAGGAACCTGAAAATATTTAGCATGGGTCCCCAGATCCTCAAAAAGTTCTAAAGCTGCACCATCGAGAGCATCCTGACCAGTTGCATCACCGCCTGGTTTGGCAACTGCTCGGCATCTGACCATAGGGCGCAAAAGAGGGTAGTGCGTACGGCCCAGTACATCACTGTGGCCAAGCTTCCTGCCATCCAGGACCTACAGTTGAAGTCGGAAGTTTACATGCACTCAGGTTGGAGTCAATAAAATTCGTTTTTCAACCACTCCACAAATTTCTTGTTAACGAACTATAGTTTTGGCAAGTCGGGTAGGACATCTACTTTGTGCATGACAAGTAATTTTTCCAACAATTGTTTACAGAGAGATTATTTCACTTATAATTCATAATTCAGATTTTAATTCACTGTATCACAATTCCAGTGGGTCAGAAGTTTACATACACTAAGTTGACTGTGCCTTTAAACAGCTTGGAAAATTCCAGAAAATGATGTCATGGCTTTAGAAGCTTCTGATAGGCTAATTGACATCATTTGAGTCAATTGGAGGTGTACCTGTTTAGTACTTCAAGGCCTATCTTCAAACTCAGTGCCTCTTTGCTTGACATCGTGGGAAAAGCAAAAGAAATCAGCCAAGACCTCAGAAAAAAATGGTAGACCTCCACAAGTCTGGTTCATCCTTGGGAGCAATTTCCAAATGCCTGAAGGTAAACGTGCATCTGTACCAGCAATAGTACGCAAGTATAAACACCATGGGACCACGCAGCTGTCATACCGCTCAGGAAGGAGACACGTTTTGTCTCCTAGAGATGAACGTACTTTGGTGCGAAAGTGCAAATCAATCCCAGAACAACAGCAAAGGACCTTGTGAAGATGCTGGAGGAAACAGGTACAAAAGTATCTATATCCACAGTAAAACAAGTCCCATATCGACATAACCTGAAAGGCCGCTCAGCAAGGAAGAAGCCACTGCTCCAAAACCGCCATAAAAAAGCCAGACTATGGTTTGCAACTGCACATGGGGACAAAGATCGTACTTTTTGGAGAAATGTCCTCTGGTCTGATGAAACAAAAATGGAATTGTTTGGCCATAATGACCATCGTTATGTTTGGAGGAAAAAGGGGGAGGCTTGCAATCCGAAGAACACCTTCCGAACCGTGAAGCACGGTGGTGGCTGCATCATGTTGTGGGGGTGCTTTACTGCAGGAGGGACTGGTGCACTTCACAAAATAGATGGCATTATGAGCAAAGAAATGTATGTGGATATATTGAAGCAACATCTCAAGACATCAGTCAGGAAGTTAAAGCTTGGTCGCAAATGGGTCTTCGAAATGGACAATGACCCCAAGCATACTTCCAAAGTTGTGGCAAAATGGCGTAAGGACAACAAAGTCAAGGTATTGGAGTGGCCATTACAAGCCCTGACCTCAACACTACAGAACATTTGTGGGCAGAACTGAAAAAGTGTGTGCGAGCAAGGAGGCCTACAAACCTGACTCAGTTACAGCAGCTCTGTCAGGAGGAATGGGCCAAAATTCACCCAACTTATTGTGGGAAGCTTGTGGAAGGCTAGCTGAAACGTTTGACCCAAGTTTGCAATTTAAAGGCAATGCTACCAAATACTAATTGAGTGTATGTGAACTTCTGACCCACTGGGAATGTGATGAAAGAAATAAAAGCTGAAATAAATCATTCTCTCTGCTATTAATCTGACATTTCCCCATTCTTAAAATAAAGTGGTGATCCTAACTGACCTAAGACAGGGAATTTTCACTAGGATTAAATGTCAGGAATTGTAAAAAAACTGAGTTTAAATGGATTTGGCTACGGTGTATGTAAACTTCCGACTTCAACTGTATGTAATAGGCGGTGCCAGAGGAAAGCCCAAAACATTGTCAAAGACTCCAGTCACCCAAGTCATAGACTGTTTTCTCTGCTACCGCACGGCAACCAGTACCGGAGCGTCAAGTCTAGGACCAAAAGGCTCCTTAACAGCTTCTACCCCCAAGCCATAAGACTGCTGAACAATTAATCAAATGGCCACCGGACTATTTACATTGACACATTGGTTTTGTACACTGCTGCTACTCGCTGTTTATTATCTATGCATAGTCACTTCACCCCCACCTACATGTACAAATTACCTCACCTAACCTGTACCCCCGCACACTGACTCGGTACCGGTGTCCCCTATATATAACCTCATTATTGTTACTCTTATTGTGTTACCTTTTATTATTTTTTTACTTTATTTTATTTTACTCTTCTTGAACTGCACTGTTGGTTAAGGGCTTGTAAGTTAGCATTTCACGGTAAAGTCTACACTTGTTGTATGCGGCGCATGTGACAAATAAAGTTTGATTTGATTTGCTTCCATTTGACTGGAGTTCAGCATCCACTGTAGAGACTGTCCAACTCAACCGAGGTCTCACATTGACCATTCTCTCCTCTCTCTCTCCTCTCTCATGGGGAAGCTGAACTAGGCTACAGTACATGAACTGAAAGAGCATTCAACTGAGTTCAGTGTGACTGAGGACTGACAAGATCAATCCAGGTTTCATTTCTGTCAACTGTTACCCCACAACACCCTGAAAAACAAGCGGAACAAACAGGGATTGTTAGGATGTGTATAATATCTAGGTGTGTGTGTGTGTAGTGTATGTTTTTAGCAGGTTCTAAGACATGGGACGGACACACCCACACACACACACGCACGCACCCACACACACACAACTTTTTAATAGTGCTCTGACCCACTTGTTCAGAGTTGTGGGGAGTTTAAGATGGTTGAGTGGAGGGAGGCAGCGGTACAGAGCTATGGGGATCAACTTCAGTAACAGCACTACTCTTCTGTCTGTTTCTTTCCGCCAAGTCAGTTTTTAGGGTCTCAACGGCTTGAGAAAGATAAGACACCTAAAATGGAGGCTTAATGGCCAAGCTCATTTTCAAGGTATTGTATTTCCCCAGCGTCAGCTTCTAGGTGCTTCTTGTGCATGCGCTCAATTAAAATATAAGACGTCACTCTATGCACAGTCAGGTCTAAAATTACTGGCACCCTTGATAAAGATGAGCAAAAAATTATGTATAAAATAAATATTACAAATACTGAGCTATATTTTATGGTAAAAAGTAATAATATTATATTTTATACTAATACATTTGCTCAGAGAATATATATATATTTTTAACAAGGAATAAAAAATACTCTGAACAGTATCTGGAAAGATTCTGTATGGAGCAATGGTCTAATATCTCCCCCAACGACCTTTTAGAGAACAGCTCAGTGTTGTTATCCTCGCAAGGGGAGGGTGCTGGGTGTATTGGGTGTATTGATAACAGGGGTGACAATCATTTTGACCCTATCTTTTTTATTTATTTTAATGTATTTATTGTTGCGCAAAAGACATTTTTTCTGAGCAATTGTATTAATATAAAATAATTGTTTAAAAAAATGACATGCATGCATTCACTATAGTTCAGTATTTGTATTATTTATCTTAGACTTTTTTTTGTGTCTTTTTAGTCATCTTTATCAAGGATGCCATTCATTTTGGACCTGATAGCATATCCACGGATCCTGATTCTTTCTTTAGCCTCTGGAATAGTAGCTGACATTTTTAGTGGAAACCTCACAGAGATTGAGTCCCTCAAATTGAGCCTGTTTCACAGAGGGAGAGTTTTTATTTTACGTGATTTTCAAATAAAGTTGTGGCAAACGCATGGGAGCATAATTAAGTGGGAATTTGTTCAGAGCCAAAATGAAGGCTTAGTAGAAATCTGTTCCTCTATAATTACCCATGACAAAAGGACACCGCTTCTGTCTCTTGGACCATTACCATGGTGATTTCCACCCCACTCAAATATTCAATCTAAACATTCCATTCCAGTCTTTGGTGAATGTATCTAACCGCCACTATAAGCTATCAGTGAAATATATCCTTTTTAAGCCAATTTTTTGCTAGCACAGATCGTCCATCCCAACCTCCATCCGTATGTTGCTGATGTTGACACTTGTGAGAGAGAGGAAGAAAAAGAAGCAGTAAAGCGTCGGGGAAGCCCCACAAAAAGCTTGTGATTTATAAATATTAGAGCTAACTGAAAGTCCAATAGGAGATTACGCCTCTGTGAGTCAAGCTCTGCTTTCTCTAAACCTCCCTAAGTGCATTTCTAGAACACAGCTGTAAATACAGCCGTAAAATGATGGGCTGGCAAAAAGACAATCCAATCCTCCTCCTCGTCCGTTTACAATGTGATGCACTCTGGCACTTTTACATCCACAGTAGATCTTAATATTGAGAAAATACAAGTCGTATCCACTGTATGTATGCTGCTGTTTACTTTGCTGCTGCTGGACGTTGTGCTGAATGTTGTTGGGGGTAAGACTTTCCAATCATCTCTCATAGCTTCCTGTCTGACAGTGGTGGGGTTCAGTGTTATGTTTCCAGAATGATATGCATCAGTGTGGTTCAGTATGATGTGTTTCAGTGTGGTTCAGTGTTATGTGTTTAGTGTGTTTCAGTGTGGTTCAGTGTGTTTTCAGCCTTCCAGCCTCTTTGATCATCTATGTTTTAGGAGGTTCACTGAATACATGACTGGGGCGTAAGAGAGTATAAAGGCTTGTTTGGAAGTTGAATCTCAGCCAATTCTGCTCCTTTTAATGGTGCAGTAGAGGGGTTTCTACCCTGGCCACTGCTCTGTGGTTCCTCTCTCCCAACCCCTTCCTCTATGATCTAATAGGTATTCCAGCGTATAGAGGCCCTATTAAATAAGGCCTTGTAAAATCCGAGATGATCGTTTCACTGCAGTTAGCAGCGCCAGGAAACGTGAGTGGACTCTAGAAGATGTCACACACAAAGAGCATTATACGCTAGTTAAGTCTCTGGGATGTTCTTCATCTCAAGCCCTACGGATGTGTTGACCAGGTAAACCAACTCAAGCAGGATTTTATTAGCCTGGGTACCAGACCTGTTTGTGCTGACATTCCACTCCTTGCCACTCCTTAGGGTGGAATGTAGAGCAAACATGTCTGGTACCCAGGCTAGGACATTATTACCAGACAAGTATCATTCTGTATAAAATGCCTCAATCAATGGTAGAAAAAGGGCACACTCTTCATTGATTTGTCCATGTTCATATACAGTTGAAGTCAGAGGTTTACATACACCTAAGCCAAATACATTTAAACTCAGTTTTGTACAATTCCTGAAATGTAATCCTAGTGACAATTCCCTGTCTTCGGTCAGTTAGGATCACCACTTTATTTTAAGAATGTAAAATGTCAGATTGATAGTAGAGAGAAGGATTTATTTCAGCTTTTATTTCTTTCATCACATTCCCAGTGGGTCAGAAGTTCACATAAACTCAATTAGTATTTGGTAGCATTGCCTTTAAATTGCTAACTTGGGTCAAACCTTTCGGCTAGCCTTTCACAAGCTTCCCACAATAAGTTGGGTGAATTTTGACCCATTCCTCCTGACAGAGCTGCTGTAACTGAGTCAGGGTTGTAGGCCTCCTTGCTCGCACATGCTTTTTCAGTTCTGCCCACAAACTTTCTATAGGATTGAGGTCAGGGCTTGTGATGGCCACTCCAATACCTTGACTTTGTTGTCCTTAAGCCATTTTGCCACAACTTTGGAAGTATGCTTGGGGTCATTGTCCATTTGGAAGACCCATTTGCGACCAAGCTTTAACTTCCTGACTGATGTCTTGAGATGTTACTTCAATATATTACTTCAATATATCCACATCATTTTCATCTTCACAAGGTCCATTGCTGTTGTTCTGGGATTGATTTGCACTTTTCGCACCAAAGTACGTTCATCTCTAGGAGACAGAAGGCATCTCCTTCCTGAGTGGTATGACGGCTGCGTGGTTCCATGGTGTTTATACTTGCGTACTTTTGTTTGTACAGATGAACATGGTACCTTCAGGCGTTTGGAAATTGCTCCCAAGGATGAACCAGACTTGTGGAGGTCTACAATTTTTTTTCTGAGGTCTTGGCTGAGTTATTTTGCTTTTCCCATGATGTCAAGCAAAGAGGCACTGCGTTTGAAGGCAGGCCTTGAAATACATCCACAAGTACACCTCCAATTGACTCAAATTATGTAAATTAGCCTATATTTGAAGCTTCTAAAGCCATAATTTTCTGGAATTTTCCAAGCTGTTTAAAGGCACAGTCAACTTAGTGTATGTAAACGTTTGACCCACTGGAATTGTGATACATTGAATTATAAGTGAAATAATCTGTCTGTTAACAATTGTTGGAAACTATAATTTGTGAACAAGAAATTTGTGGAGTGGTTGAAAAACAAGTTTTAATGGCTCCAACCTGAGTGCATGTAAACTTCTGACTTCAACTGTAGTTGCAAATGTATAAAGAGTATCCTTACAAGAGTTTATATGATAGTAAATCCATACTATATGTGTATTGTCATGCCCTGACCGTAGATTGCTTTGTATGTTTCTATTTTTTGTTTGGTCAGTGTGTGATGTGGGTGGGCATTCTATGTTTGTATTTCTAGGTTTTGTATTTCTATGTTTTGGCCTGGTATGGTTCCCAATCAGAGGCAGCTGTCTATCTTTGTCTCTGATTGAGAACCATACTTAGGTAGCCTGTTTTCCCACTGTTAGTTGTGGGTGGTTATTTTCTGTTTAGTGTTTGTATCACCTGTCAGAACTGTTTCGGTTATTGCTTTTGTTATTTTGTATTTAGTGTTCAGTTTCGAATAAATAATATGAACACGTATCACGCGTGTTGGTCCTCACCTTCCTCTTCTGAATGCCGTTACATGTATGGTATTCACATCTGCACTACATTACATTATTTATTCAAAACATTATTAACAAACCATTATGTTAGCCTACTGTGGCCGCTATCAAACCTTGTGCACTCTCCCCATCCCCTTATAAACAGTAAACACATAATGATAAACTGCGTATCATTCAAACCCTGGCTTACCTACAATCAACAGTACTAAACTACTTTCTAACATTCATTGGATTCGGTTTTCACTTGCATCTGTTTGACATTCTACAAGGACATAACAGTAGAACCTGGAATAGCTTGCCTGCGTCCGAAATAGCACCCTGTTCCCCATACGAATCTGGTCAAAAGTAGTGCACTATCTATAGGGAACAGGTTGCCATTTGGGATGCACCTCATATGTCTTTATCACACTGGAGTAAGATTCAGTGAAGGTGAATTAAGAGTCTCGGGATCCCTCTCACAGAATAGAGAACATTGGGGTTTACAATATACTGTATCAACTGGGGATGACATGGAATCCATGGGATGTAGTCAACCTTCCTTCTGTGAGGAATGAGAGAGAGACAGAGAAAGAGAGAGAGATATGTGTGCGTCCGTGTGTGTGTGTGCGTCAAATCAAATAGTATTTGTCTTTTGCACCGAATACAACAGGTGTAGACTTTACCGTGAAATGCTTATTTACGAGCTCTTAAACAAAAATGCAGAGTTCAAAAGTAAGAACAGTTGCAGAAAATAAATAATGAAAAATTAACACAATAAAATAACAATTACGAGGCTATATACAAGGAGTACCGGTATCGAGTCAATGTGCAGGGGTATGAGGTAGTTGAGGTAAATGAGGTAATATTTACATGCAGGTAAGGGTAAAAGTGACTAAGCAATCAGGATAGATACTAAACAGAGTAGCAGCAGTCTGTGTGTGTGAAGAGTGTGTGTGTGTGTGTGTGTGTGTGTGTGTGTGTGTGTGTGTGTGTGTGTGTGTGTGTGTGTGTGTGTGTGTGTGTGTGTGTGTGTGTGTGTGTGTGTGTGTGTGTGTGTGTGTGTGTGTGTGTGTGTGTGTGTAGTACAGTATGTGTGAGTGTATTGGTAGAGTCCAGTGAGTGTGCATAGAACCAGTGGAAGAGAGTGCAAAAACAAAAAGGGTGTCAATGCATGAATGTGTGTGTGTGTGTGTGTGTGTGTGTGTGTGTGTGTGTAGCTCCAGGTTATAAATTAGACAGGGCTTCAGACTGCACTTTATCTGTTAGTCACATATGGTAGAAAGCTCAATACATTAACTTCATCCATCATTTGAATCCTCCTTTTCTCTGCCACAACCGTGGTTTGGGCTACAGGCAAATCTGCTCATAATAATCAAGTAGTTGAACAATAAGTGTTAGCTATAAATAGTCAACACACACACAAACACACACACACCACTACTGTAGTTAGCTATTTATTTTCAAAAAAATATATATACTTTCACCCCTTTTTCTACCCAATTTTTGTAGTATCCAATTGGTAGTTACAGTCTTGTCTCATCGCTGCAACTTCCGTACGGACTCACGAGAGGTAAAGGTCAAGAGCCATGCATCCTCCGAAACACGACCCAACCAAGCCGCACTGCTTCTTGACACAATGCCCACTTAACCCGGAAGCCAGCCGCACCAATGTGTCGGAGGAAACACTGTACACCTGGCGACCATGTCAAAGTGCATGTGCACAGGAGTCGCTAGAGCACGATGGGACAAGGACCCCCCTGCCGGCCAAACCCTCCCCTAATTCAGACGACGCTGGGCCAATTGTGTGCCGCACCATAGATCTCCCGGTCGCGGCTGGCTGCAACAGAGCCTGCTCCAGGATCTCTAGTGGCACAACTAGCATCTGCGATGCAGTGCCTTTGACCACTGCGCCACCTGGGAGGCCCGTAGTTAGCTACTTGACAAGAGGAAAGCCCCAGTGGTCCTGGCACCCAGAGCTCTGATTGCAAAAGCCTGGGATTCACTAAAATAGCTCGGGTCTTGTAAAAGGAACCATTGTTCTCTTCAAAAGTTAGGAGAGGAGTCCAGCATTAGTCAGGTAGCATCCCAGCCTGGAGAGGTTGAGTAAAGGAGCTGCCAAGACTCTACTGGTAAAGTAGTAGGTTACATTTAACGGTCGATGCGTCCCAAATGGCACCCTATTCTCTATATAGTGCACTTCTTTAAAATAAGCAGGTCAGGGATCATAAACTAGATTCAGCCGAGCCCCGATTTTCTCTTGAGTGGATGGTCAGGGGGCCAGAACATAATTACAAATTATTTGTTGACTGCAAATTGACCTCAAGAAGCCCAAACAGATATAATATTTTACAAAAGCAGAATAATTTCAAACCTTGTATATGATCACATATATCTCTCTGTTATGAGTGGCAATAGGTCTACTTTGGAACAGATTTTCAAAACTCAAATCACTTGGAGCTGATGTGCTGGTGTTTTTACAGTCTTTTATGTCCAACAGTAACCCGCTATCGCACACATTTGGGTTTTTTCATAAAAAATGTTTTTCCATCCTATTTTTGGGAAGATTTAGGCTTTCTGATAATGTATTAATAATATAAAAATAAATGTTTTACTCCCCACACCCATCATTTTTTTTGTGGCCTCAAGGCAACACTGTGCCATTAGGGTATTGAAACACCAAGGAAAATCTGATATTTTCAGAACAATTATTCAGTGAAATATAGTAGAAACAAGCACTCTTTTCATAAGAAAATATTTCACTGCCTCTCGAACCTGATTCTGGGGTCCATTCTTCCTCACTGTCACTGTCCTCAAGCTCACTGTCCTCACTATCAGAGGGTATGATCCTAACTGCTAATTAGGCTACTTTCTCTGATAGAATGTCCATATGTCCATTGCCTGTGAATGTCAGTGGATATGTTGGCAAAAACACTGACTAAGGCCATAATTTGACATACATGTATATGTCTTTCATTGAGCACAATATTGCCCTGAAAGGTAGCCTAACTGCACAACGTTGCCTGAGGGAATATAAATAAAAACAAAATATGCCCAAAACCTATCAAGTATGCTTCTTTAAAGGTTCCTACAAGTAAATCTATAAATTGTCAAGTTGTCTCTATTTAAACATGCTAAATAATGTATCTCACACAATGAGTTCACGTCGCTGCGCTTCCTGAAAGAACTGCTGCACCTCATTGGATTGTCATCAAGTCATCTCATATTGTCCTGTGTCGGAATAAATGTAGATTTTTTTTGCTCAGAAAACTTTATTTTTTCTTTCAGGTTTTCTGAATGATAACACGATAGTGTAAATCTACTCTGTGTATCATATGTCACAGAGCAGAGAGCATGCATGTTTCAATCCCACAGCAATCACAATGCAACATCAGATTCTAGATTTGAAGATAATATGATATTGATAAGTGAGCTTTGTAGATGTAGATGCTAATATGTATCTAGCTCAACGGAAAAACTGTTGAGATAACATATTGCACATCAGCCCATAGCCCATCTGTTCGAGTTAGTGTTTATTGAGAGAGGTGGGGGGGGGGGGCTTAGGGATGAGAGTCAAGCATCAGGCACTGCACAGGAGTGAGGGGTGTTAAACTGATTACACTGTCTTCATGATCTCTCTGTTCTCTGTCTGTTCGGGCTCACTCTTGCTCTCGCTTTCTTCTTCCCTTTCCCCCTCCATCTCTCTATCTCTCTCTTCTTCCCCCTTCCTCCTGCTGTTTCCCTCATCCCCTCTCTCTGCCCCCCCCTTCCCCCTCCATCTCTCTATCTCTCTCTCTTCTTCCACCTTCCTCCTGCTGTTTCCCTCACCCCCCCTCTCTGCCCCCCCTTCCCCCTCCATCTCTCTCTCTTCTTCCCCCTTCCTCCTGGTGTTTCCCTCACCCCCCCTCTCTGCCCCCCCCTTCCCCCTCCATCTCTCTCTCTTCTTCCCCCTTCCTCCTGCTGTTTCCCTCATCCCCTCTCTGCCCCCCCTTCTCCCTCCATCTCTCTATCTCTCTGCCCCCCCCTTCCCCCTCCATCTCTCTATCTCTCTCTCTTCTTCCCCCTTCCTCCTGCTGTTTCCCTCATCCCCTCTCTGCCCCCCCTTCTCCCTCCATCTCTCTATCTCTCTGCCCCCCCCTTCCCCCTCCATCTCTCTCTCTTCTTCCCCCTTCCTCCTGGTGTTTCCCTCACCCCCCCTCTCTGCCCCCCCCTTTCCCCCTCCATCTCTCTCTCTTCTTCCCCCTTCCTCCTGCTGTTTCCCTCATCCCCTCTCTCTGCCCCCCCCTTCCCCTCCATCTCTCTATCTCTCTGCCCCCCCCTTCCCCCTCCATCTCTCTATCTCTCTGCCCCCCCCTTCCCCCTCCATCTCTCTATCTCTCTGCCCCCCCCTTCCCCCTCCATCTCTCTATCTCTCTGCCCCCCCCTTCCCCCTCCATCTCTCTATCTCTCTCTTCTTCCCCCTTCCTCCTGGTGTTTCCCTCATCCCCTCTCTCTGCCCCCCCTTCCCCCTCCATCTCTCTATCTCTCTGCCCCCCCTTCCCCCTCCATCTCTCTATCTCTCTCTCTTCTTCCCCCTACTTCCTGCTGTTTCCCTCATCCCCTCTCTCTGCCCCCCCCTTCCCCCTGCATCTCTCTATCTCTCTCTTCTTCCCCCTTCTTCCTGCTGTTTCCCTCATCCCCTCTCTCTGCCCCCCCCTTCCCCCTCCATCTCTCTATCTCTCTGCCCCCCCCTTCCCCCTCCATCTCTCTATCTCTCTCTCTTCTTCCCCTTCCTCCTGCTGTTTCCATCATCCCCTCTCTCTGCCCCCCCGCTTCCCCCTCTCTCACTCCTGCTCCCCCTTCCCACTCTCTGAGCCCTGAGAATACAAAGAGGAACTGGCAGCATCACATCACACTCCTCATCTGTGTGCCAAAACACAGCAGGCACCGCGAGCCCTTACCATCCCTCACCCCTCTTTCTCTATCTCTCTCCCTTCATCCTCCCACTCCTCACCCTCTATAACCCCACTCCTCACCCTCCATCCCCCCACTCCTCACCCTCCATCCCCTCATATTCCATCCCACCACTCCTCACCCTCCATCCCTCCACCCTCCACCCTCCCCTCCATCCTGCCATCACTCCCTCTAAAAGATGCTCTGGAGAGGGGTTCAGATTAGCATGTCTAAAACCGGCTTCTTATCGCTTCTCTCGACATAAACTCATTACACACACGACAGGCTTGTATCCTCTCTCTAGGTTTTCACCAAGCCACCGATAGAGAGAGAGAGAGATACAGAGAGAGTGAGAGAGAGACAGGGAGAGAGAGAGAGAGAGAGAGAGAGATGGGGTAATGAGAACAACTTACGAAAATGATTTATTCTGAGATGTAAATGTAGCTAGCATTGTATGGTGGGTTGCCAGTGGTGGGGGAGACGAAAAGGGTTAACAACATGGTCGGATGCACGATTTCCATTCTGAGCCCCCTGCATTATCCATTAAGTAAATAGCCCGGGGAAAATGGAACTTAAAGCACCTCGTTTCTTTCTGTCGAGGTAGTGGGAGCTAACGGCGTCGGCGCTGTGCATAACGAACAGGTGATTATGAAGTAAGAGAGAGGGGACCTTGCTTGCTATCAGCACAAGTTGCACACAATCTAATGCTAACAGTAAGTCATGGGAATAGAGGCAGAGGACAGGGAGGAGATGAGGGAGATGGTGTTGAAAGGAGCAGAGAGAGGTGAGGTGCAGAACAAGTCTACTCTAGAATGTGGGTAAAATGACTCAAATGGCTAAAGCAGGGCCAGGCCGGTGGTGGTTGACTGGGCTCCAGCCCAACAGACAGAGTCAATAGACCCTGGTAACAACCTGGAAGCCCCAGCGCCCTGTCGGCATGCTAAACTGACCATGCATGCGTCCCAAATGGCACCCCATTCCCTATGTAGGGCCATAGGGCTCTAGTCAAAAGTATGCACAATGGGCCCTGGTCAAAGTTAGTGCACTATATTGGAAATAGGGTGCCACTTGGGGCGTAGCCAATATAACAGGGACAACACCACCGCCTCCCCAGACCAAACCTAGACTGTAGGTAACCTCAACTGGGAGTTGGGTTTGAAACTAAGAGTGTAAAATAATATGGAGTGTAAGTAACAGTGTGTGTAAATCATCTGAGAAGCTGTTGACAATATGTGCTGATGTTTCAGCCTGTCAACCCCTGTGAGATGGATATGGAAATAGAAGTGAATTATAGGGTAAAGCTTCATTGTTGTGTTCAGGGTTTAGGGACATAATGGGCATCGTGTAGAGCTGAGGTTTTTCAGGATTGTGAGTTTCTCTGCAGACCTACCACATAAAGTAGAACCCCCTGTAAAATAACCACAAAAAACAAACCAAAAAACTTACACTTTAGCTCTCATGCCCTGCACCAGAATCTAAAGGGTTAACGCTCACAGCACAAATGAAATAGAAAATGACAAGGTTCTAAACATGACCTACTAGGCTATAGATGAACAGTTATCTGCATGAGGGATGTTTCCCTTCATTCCTATAGCAGCAGTCCTGCTCTCTATTTCAGTACGGCGTTATAGAAGCAGCTAACCCTGCAGCTGTCTGCCTGTGTTATCTGTCCAGTAACTAATGTCCTAATTCTCCCCAGGCTGTCTGATTACCAACCCAGCCCACACACACCCTGATCTCTGGTGAGCAGGTGATTGTACGTGCACATACACACACACACACACACGAACAAACACTCGCACATGCACACACACACACACACACACACACACACACACACACACACACACACACACACACACACACACACACACACACACACACACACACACACACACACACACACACACACACACACACACGCAAACACTGCTCCCTATATGTTGCCAGGGGGATGCTTAATGAGGCATTCAAGAAGGAGGGGACAGCGTCTTGATGATTCATATTATCAATCAGGGTGTTAGTTTTCCATTTTTCACATCGATGTAATCATCCTAAAATACATTAACATTGAGGAGAGTCATAATGTGTGAATATTTTCAGTGTTATTGAGTCAAACTCTGCCAGCCTTGAATGACTGATGCGTCTTCCATACTAAAAAGTATACTCCCATGCCATGAATAAATATGCAGCATTAAAACTGCTATAAGAAAAAAAATGTATGTGGATGAGCTGGGTGGTACAAGATCATTGGAGTAAAATTAGGTTCCCAAGTATAGCTCGGAAAACAAGAACAGAATACATATTCCCATTAACCGTGTTCATATTCATGATAAATGAATTGACCGTATGACAAGTCGCTTTCAGTTCCATTTAGATACACATTAGTGTTCCATCCTTGAAATAGTAAACACTAAACATGCAGAATGCATACACTATTGGAAGAAGTGCTTCTGGATAGTACCTTGCATGGTAGGCTTTATCTGTGGTGTGCACCTCTCTGATTCAGAGGGGTTGGGTTAACTGCGGAAGACACATTTCAGTTGAAGGCATTCAGTTGTACAAATGACTAGCTCTAACTGGACAAATAGCATTCAGGCCGGTGGTAAGTCTTTGGGATTGTGTGCATGTGTACATGAGTGTTTACATTTGTGTTGCTAACTAGCTGTGCATGTGTTTGTACAGTATGTGCCCTAGCGTGTGTATGCACGCCCACGTGTGTACTGTATGTGTGCCTTTGTGCAAGTGACTCAATGCATCTTTTAAATGTCACTTCTGCTATAATGTCCATTGAGGTAATCGCCAGGGAGAGATAGAAATGAACAAGGGCCCTACAACATGAGCAGGAGTACCACAAAAGGTTTGTGGGCTAGGGAAAGCCTGGTGGGTTGAAGCCCAGCAGACCTCTGTTAAAGTAGAAGCCAGTTGGATAGCAGAAAGAGAAAATAAACACCACAAACAGGGCAGTGAAAGGAACTGGTGCTGTCTAAGTGGAAAATAATATGATGTAATGAATGGTATGTCAGAAACATCCCGGGCCACTGAAGCAGCCATACAACTACTGCACCTGAAACACTAGTCTGACCATGTCNGTGTGAAACGACACAAACACAATATTAAGGACTGACCAACTATGATATCACAATGATAGTTTAACCATATTTTGAGGCCATACTGTATTTGTTTACATAGTTTACAAACATTGGAGTAAAACAAGCTTATATTTTGGGTTCTGATGGGGTAAGACAGTTGAACTAACTGGTTTTAGTTCAAGTTAAAAACATACATTTATTGGTCCAAAAATGGATGTAGCAATTAAGGATTCTAGCTTTAAGGAGGTCCAACGAGAGGCACATTTTTTCACAGAAAAATCACAATTACATTTCCCAAGACCCTCACTGCTGATAAGCAATAAAAATAATCTCTCTCTCCAACCACTGTAATATAAATGTAATAACCAGCTATGAAAAAATATGCTTCATGACTAAAGATAACAATGCGAACTCAACAATTTGATTAAAAATATTCAATTTATTATTGCAAAATAATTGGATTTAGACTATTTTTTACTGTAAGCAATTCTACAGTTACCAAGGAAGTGAGAAAAATATATCTGACCTCGGCCAAGTGATTTCCTGGCTTTTATTCAGTTGCTCACTACTCACTCACTTTTAATTTCCCTTAGTTTCCAATATGAAACAACATATTGGACTTTCATACAGTGTAACTATATGCTGTTTGGCACATGGGGAGTGTTTGTAAGACTCTTTCACCATTTCTCTCCTCCTTCATTCAAATTCCACAGAAAGGGGTACATTCCATTTACTGTCAGAGAGAAATACTTATCTAAGAGATAAATAGACAGACAAATAATGAGATTCCTTCCCTCCTTACGTTCTTCCCTCTGTAGTAGGGAGTTGGTTATTAATGACCCTAGGACAAGGCCTTGCTGAAAAACAACATGAATTTCACATCAACACGTGAAGTGTTCCAAAAACATGTCTTCATGTGATGGCATATGATCTCATGTGTAGTTAATGTAAAGAAACATGTGATATCATGAAACTACACATGTGAAAAAGTGATCACATGCAATGTGAAAAAACAAAAACGTGAAATTTCATGTGAAATCGTGCGATTTTCCATATGTGAAATCATGTGGTTTTTCTGTAAAGGAATGCAAGGAACAGTGCGGAATGGTGTGTGTGTGTGTGACGTGAGGAATGACCAAGGGCCTCAACGTATGGGAACAACATGGGAACAGCAATGGAGAGCCCTGAATTCTCATTTGTGTTAATAAAACTTCTCTAAATTGTTTGTGTAATGAAATTAAGATCATCGGGGCAGGGGGGGGTCTGGGGGACATCAATTAAACAGATAAGCAAATTAAAATAAATCACTTCTGATGGTGACCCGCCGGCCGGTTGCCGTCCAGTAAACAACAGGGAGGAAACAGGAAGCAGGAAGCCATTTTGCTGAGCGATTAGAGGGGTCATAAATCGTCATGACACCAACCAGCAGCAATAAATACTATAGTCTGTCTATAGTCTGTCCTCTCTTCAGGCCTCAGGACAAAGGGAGGACTGCTATCACTACTTCCTCATCTGAGATGAACAGGGGGGCCGTACTGTGTTGGTCTCGCACGTATCTCTAAAACTTACTAGGCCTTGACTAGGCCAAGACCCATGAGGGCATGACACAATTAATGAGTTTACAGTACACAACATAATTATGAGGTAAAGGTCTATAGATGGATGTAAATGTGTGAGTATACAGATTGATGTCCTTTCCCCACTGTTTTCTTAAGGTTTGTCCAAGTAGAGACCAAGAGGACGCCATTTTGTGACGGTGGCATGTAGTATGTGACGTTTCCCCAAGGTATAGATCAATGATCAGTTTTCCCGCCCCCAATCCTAACCTTAACCATTAGAAGGGACAATTTTAAACTGACCCAAGATCAGTGTCTAGGACAACTTCACCCTACACTGTAGTATGTTTCCTGGGTGGGGAATTCTGAGATGTGTAGGAGGGAGCGGTGGACATGATCACAGCATCTAGTGAATGGGTCGTGTTCCACAGCTAAGGCGAGGCGACGCAACAACCAAAGGTTGCATGCCACGTTATCGACTGTGTCATCGATTGACAGATTGCTATAAGATATGATGTGGCTAGCTCATACTTAAACAACTATCCAGGCGCTGTAAGATCTGTCAGGCATCAGCAATGTCTAAGCTCTGGAACATGGACAATAATGCAGCTCACCTAAGTGGCTGAAGTAATAATGGACGGTGGTGTGTTTGGGGAGGTGGTGGTGGGAGCCATCACAGATCAGAATTAGAGTTGATAGGCGGAAATGTGTGAGATGAGAGAATGAATGGGACACAAGAGGGCACGTTTGCAGATTTGACTGATTTATATGTCATTCTCAAGGTGTCCAGTGTCAAGAGGATGCATAAAACCCAGCTCATAAAAACGCCCTCTCTTTCATCTCTTGGGGTCAGCACCTTAGAACCATTGTTTTACCATTCAAAATAATAGAATCAATATCAGCAGGGATATTCAAAGGATTTTCAGGTGGTTTAAAACATTTGATGTCAAGACACAAGGGGACAGGAAACGATGGAGGTCGAACACAAAAGAATAACAAAAATATTTTTTATTTCATGAGTTGGCATGTGTTCTCCATGTGTTGGCATGTATTCTCCATGACAACCAACATATTATGGACCACACCATTAAGCCATGTTAGCACTAGTCAGTGCTTTATTAACTGGTAGCTAGTTTCAAAAGGGACAACTAGTCTACACTTAATTTCGCATAATGATCATGCTCACTTGAACTATAGAATGACAATCTGTACAGAGACAACATTCCCCATACTCATTATTTTCCCTAAAGTTTTTTCTCTTCATTTCTCTGCAGTATCACAGCCAATCCAAGTCTTGCGGTCTGATCCCAGCTTCATTCATTAGCATGCAAATCCTCATCTTTAGGAGAAAGCAGAGAAGGAGAGAAGCTATAGCCCAATCACACTGGAGAAAGAACCTCTTTTGTTCTGGAACTTTGGAACATTGAAGATGTTCCTTCTCTCTATCACCGTCCAGGTACAGCTACATGCTCTTGTGACAGCAGCAATCTCCCCATGCCTCAGCCTAATGTACAGTCAGGGCTAGTTACATTAGCAATTACAGTGTTCAGGTTAAGATTAATTGAATTACTGGGTGGCTTCCCCCGTGCTTCACTGTGGGCGTATCAATCACTTCCTCGGAGCCAGATAGACCCTGAATCACCACACACACACACAAACGTGCACACACACCCTCTATCCTCCGATCCTCCCTGCTTCTTTATGCAAAATGGCCGGGCCGAGCTGCTGCACTCCATCTATCAATAAACTGGTACGGGGTGGTACACTCATTTTCTAACACTTTCCATCTCTTTAATCAAGCAGCAGTATGACACCGGTGATAGTCAGTAAAACCGGCCATATTTATTTACTGTGTCTTACAGAGAAATAAATAACACAAATAATAAAGCAGAAACAGAGCTGTTGTGATTGCAATCTTGGTTGTGTGAATGAATGTATGAGATATTAATAGTAAACGGAGCCCTATATACAAACCTCTAATATTCACTGACATACAGAGCCTTCAGAAAGTAATCATGCCCCTTGACTTAGTCCACATTTTGTTGTGTTACCGCCTGAAATCAACATTTATGAAATAGATATTTCTCTATCACCCATCTACACACATTATAGTGGTGAAAACAGAATGTATGCTCGCAAGATCAGAACGGTTCATAAGAGGCTACCCACAATACCCCATAATGACAGTGAAAACATTTTATAGAAATGTTTGCACATGTATTGAAAATTAAATACAGAATATCTTATTTACATACACAACCCTGAATAAATACATGTTAGAATCACCTTTGGCACGGATTACAGCTGTGTCTTTCTGGTTAAGTCTCAGAGCTTTGCACACCTGGATTGTACAATATTTTCAAATTATTCTTTTCAAAATTCGTCAAGCTCTGTCAAATTGGTTGTTCATCATTGTTAAGTAAATGTTGTTAAGTAAATGTTTACTCCTGAACTTATTCAAGCTTGTCATAAGAAGGTGGCTGAATTTTCATTTAAAATTATTTTGTTAAAATATAGAAAAACATAATTCCACTTTGATATTATGGGTTATTGTGTGTAGGCCAGTGACCAAAAATGTCAATGTAATCCATTTTAAATTCAGGCTGTAACACAACAAGATGTGGAAAAAGTCAAGTGGTGTGAATACTTTCTGAAGGCAGTGTATCTCATTTTTACCTACAGTATAGTATTAGGGAAAGGGAAAGGGGAATACCTAGGCAGTTGTACAACTGAATGCATTCAACTGAAATGTGTCTTCCGCATTTAACCCAAACCCTCTGAATCAGAGAGGTGCGGGGGGCTGCCTTAATCGACATCCACGTCATTGGCGCCTGGGAAACAGTAAGTTAACTGCCTTGCTCAGGGGCATTATTACAAAGCACTCAATAGGGCAGGGTCCCTAACTGGCGGCCCACGGGCTGCATTTGGTTTTATTTCTGAGCAAATGTCATTGTTGGACATAAAAGACTGTAAAAACACCAGGAAATCTGCTCCAAGTGATTTAAATTCTGGAAATATATTCCCAAGTATTCCCAGTATTCCCATGCATAATAAAGAGACGTGATCGTATACAAATGTAAGCAAGGTTTGAAATGTTATATCTGTTTGGGCTTCTTGCTGTCAATTTACAGTCTACAAATGATTTTCCGTTGCCCCGACCATTCGCTCAAGACAAAATCAGCCCGCGGCTGAATCTAGTTGATGAGCCCTACCATAGGGCTCTTAATACGACTGACTGTCTCTTATACTAAGCAGATGTATTTTATTTCAGTCCCGTACAGTAATACAATACCTATTGTGTAAAACACATGTTTGAACAGCTGGGTTCCTGCTTGAGAGAAACTCAGGTACCTCTTTTAGAAACCACAAATGTAACGATTCTATGATGCTTCTGTTCTATGAAATGTCTTTCAGGACAGATTAAACTCCGCTTCGTCTTTCTCTCCTCGTTCTCTTGCTACATTATTAGCCCATGACTGCATCCCAAATAGCACCCCTGGGATGCAGCCCGTATTAGACAATCTGCAGGGTTTCTGGCCAAGCAACGATAGCACTGCCAAACCCTAATCTCCTGCATGTTCTGTTTCTTTCACAAAAGTCCTCTCTACCGTTCTTTACTTGGCTTCTGCGCATTAGACGATTGTAAATGAGACATCAATTAGTAAAACAGGCAGGCTCAGAAGGTTCGCAACTGATTTGATGGTAGTCCAGGGTGAGCTGAATTTCAGTCACAATGAAAATAGGTTCATTGTCTCTCCAAGATGACACCAACAGTAATTAGACTGATACAGCTACGTACAGCAAGGCGAACCGGTTTGAGTGTGTCAAGAACTGATTTTTCACGCTCAACAGTTTCCCGTGTGTATCAAGAAAGGTCCACCACCCAAAGGACATCCAGGCAACTTGACACAATTGTGGGAAGCATTGGAATCAGCATGGGCCAGCATCCCTGTTGAATGCCCCAACAAATTGAGTCTGTGCTGAGGGCAAAACGGAGGAGGGGGGTGCAACTCAATATTAGGAAGGTGTTCCTAATGTTTTGTACACTAAGTGTATATACCTACAGTACAGTTTCTGTGACAAGACTTACTCCACAAGAGTCTTCCTTTAAAACCTCTGGGATATTCGGGACGCTAGCGTCCCACCTCAACAACATCCAGTGAAATTGCAGGGCGCCAAATTCAAAACAACAGAAATCCCATAATTAAAATTCTTCAAACATACAAGTATTTTACACCATTTTAAAGATAAACTTGTTGTAAATCCAGCCACAGCGTCCGATTTCAAAAAGGCTTTACGACGAAAGCAAACCAAACGATTATGTTAGGTCAGCACCTAGTCTTAGAAAAACACTGCCATTTTTCCAGCCAAAGAGAGGAGTCACAAAAAGCATAAATAGAGATAAAATTAATCACTACCCTTTGCTAATCTTCATCAGATCACACTCATAGGACTTCATGTTACACAATACATTTATGTTTTGTTCGATAAAGTTCATATTTATATCCAAAAATCTTAGTATATATTGGCGCTCAGACACAAAAACAAGCCATACAGCAACCCGCCATGTTGTGGAGTCAACAGAAGTCAGAAATAGCATTATAAATATTCACTTACCTTTGATGATCTTCATCAGACTGCACTCCCAGGAATCCCAGTTCCACAATAAATGTTTGTTTTGTTCGATAAAGTCAATCATTTATGTCCAAATACCTCCTTTTTGTTCGCGCGTACACAAATCCAAACTCAAGAGGCGCGGGCAAGTCCAGGCGAATGTTCAGATGAAAAGTCGTATTACAGTTTGTAGAAACATGTCAAACGAAGTATAGAATCAATCTTTAGGATGTTTTTATCATAAATCTTCAATAATGTTTCAACCGGAGAATTCCTTTGTCTGTAGAAATGAAATGGAACGCAGCTAACTCTCACGGGAGCGCGCAAGACTGAGCTCGTGGCACTCTGCCAGACCCCTGACTCAATCAGCTCTCATTCCCCCCTCCATCACAGTAGAAGCATCAAACAAGGTTCTAAAGACTGTTGACATCTAGTGGAAGCCTTAGGAAGTGCAATATGACCCCATAGACACTGTATACTGGATAGGCAATGACTTGAAAAACTACAAACCTCAGATTTCCCACTTCCAGGTTGGATTTTTTCTCAGGTTTTTGCCTGCCATATGAGTTCTGTTATACTCACAGACATCATTCAAACAGTTTTAGAAACTCCAGAGTGTTGTCTATCCAAATCTACTAATACTATGCATATTCTAGCTTGTAGGACTGAGTAGCAGGCAGTTTACTCTGGGCACCTTTTTATCCAAGCTACTCAATACTGCCCCCCAGTCCCCAAAAAGTTAAGGTATATCTCTGTTGTGCTCACACAGTAGGTAGAGGTTGTGCGGTGTCTGTCTGTCTGAGGTATTTGGATGTGTTCATATTTTCTCCATGCTCTGGCAGAGTCTGGTCTGCAGACAGGAGCAGGGGGAGATCTAGACTCTGCCAGAGAGCCTGTTTGGCTCTTCACATGCCCCTCTGGAGCAGGAGGGAAAAAGGAAGGTTGGTTTGGAAACATCATATCGCAACATGGACGGCTGCAGATAACACACACATGGCAAGTGTGTCAGCATTCAGGCTGCCGATCGAGCAGGGAGGCTGAGAGCAGAGAGGTAGAGAGCAGGGAGGCACCAAGAAGAGAGTGTGTTGTTTTCATGTTTGAACAGATTAATAAGTAAAGTGGAGAGGAAGAGAGCAACAAGACTTCACTGCAGAGGTGGTTAAGGACTGTGGACTTGTAACCTTTTGAGGAGTCATTATTTAACTGACCAAACCGCTGTTAATTTTGACAGGCACTCCAAAAACTGTGCCAAAAAGCTGGACATATTGGATGTGTGGCAAAGTCATTTCAGAGAAATATATTACGGTCAAAACGGAAAACAGAACACTCAAGAGTTGAGGGCTTCCTTCTTTTTATTAGTTCCCAGGCTTTCCAAAGATCTGGGTCCCCCCCTCTCTCTCCTCATCCTATTTTTTTCTCTTTTGTGGAAAACACGGCGGACGGCTCCCTGTCCTGTGATAAAGCTGTTGCCTGTGTGATGGGAGAGAGAGATCCATCATGCTAAGGCAGAGGCTATATTCCATCATTCCGCACCATTGAGGGCTGTAACATGCATGTACTCGGCATCACGCATCATTTAACCGCCCTTCTCTCTGCCCAAATAACATGGTTTTGGCTCACCTCAATCTGCAACAATATTGTGGCTTTCATGCTAAAGCTCTAAAGAAATTATCCATCTGCATACATTTTTTCAGTACTTTAGTGATTTGTTTAGTGGAGAGACCGTAGAGACCGGGCCAGTAGCCTAAAACTTGAATGCAACGGTTCTCAGTACCAAATGATAGGTTTAAGATTTCACTTTGTTTGTGGAAGAATAACACTTTACTCCCATCCCCCTTGGGCTGCCAGAAAAAACTGAAATACCAAGTAGAAGGGGGGGGCATAAATGGCAGTCAGTGAAATTACTGACATGGGTCCTTTTCATTCAGACTCATATAAAGTGGATACACTAACTTATGAGAGAAGCACCTTAAGGAGCTGTAGTAAAGCTCTATAATGTTAGAAAACATTACATGGCAAGTTTTCACAAAGGGAGCTCAAGGAGAATAAACAACATTGACATTCACAAACATTCGCTGAATACCGGTAAATCCCTATCGTTCTTTTTAGGAGTTACACCTATTGCCTTACAGTGGAACAGTGTTGCAGACTTATAGGCAAAGGCTAGAGAGGTCTAATGTTGGGATATTGCATATTTGGCCTTAAGACATGATTGAAAATTGCTTCAGTAAATTGCTTCAGCTCTATAACATTTCAAACCATAGGGGAGAGTTGCAGGCCTTGTACGTTTGTAGGCCTAAACCAAATGGTTTTGTAATCTGAATCCTTGAGCGGATACTGCTTACTACTGTTACTAATACCCCATAAAACAAGAACAGCTGTTTAACGGAAGTGTTCTTAAGATAAGAAAGGGACAAACAGGTTCCTGCCTGACTAGTGTGGACGCAAACCTCCAGAGCAAATAAACAACAAGCAGAATGCTGCAACAAGTGTAACTCCATCCCCAACAATACCATCTGCTGTCTGCTGTAGTGAACTCTGAACTCTTTTGGGTGGGACATGCTGTGTGAAGCCCTCTAGGTGGCCCTCGATGACCTAACCCTAACAATGATCAATTACCTTTCTTTCTACAGGCTCTCGGTAAAGCTCAGCTCACCAGACCTGGGTTCAAATACTATTTGATATCATTTTAAATACTTTATCTGTGCTTGATTGAGCTTGCCTGCCTTAATGAACCAATTGAATAGTCCCAAAACAGCAAAACCACCCATCTGGCACTTCAGGCAGGCTCAAGCAAAATATCAAATATCAGGTCTGCAGCTCACCATGGTCCCTGGTCGGTGAGGCTTCAGCCATTTGTACCAAAGTTACCAACTAGACCCCCACAGAAATGAACGACAGACCGACGGACAGACGCAGGCCAACAGACAACAAACAGGTTATTTTGGGTGCCTTGGTCAGTCAGGTGAAAACATCAGGTGTGAGCGTCTGGGGAATTCATGAGGTGTCTGAGGATCACCCTGCACCTGCTGCCTGACCCCATCCTCCCATCGGGGGGAAGATTCCCTGCATGCCAGGGGGCAGCTGCTGACAGCCAGTACCGTGGCCCAACCTACCGCACCTCCTCCCTCCCCAAACTATATTGGCCTCCCCAACCTTCCCCACCTCCCCAACCTGCCCTGCTCTCCCCAACCTTCCCCACCTCCCCCTCCCCAACCTACCCCGCTTCCCTACTTCCCTGTATGGGGACCTCTTAGGGTCAGCTGCTGGGGTGTGTAAGGGTGATGGTGGGGATCGAGGGCATGTGTGTGTGTGTGTGTGTGTGTGTGTGTGTGTGTGTGTGTGTGTGTGTGTGTGTGTGTGTGTGTGTGTGTGTGTGTGTGTGTGTGTGTGTGTGTGTGTGTGTGTGTGTGTGTGTGTGTGTGTGTGTGTGTGTGTAGCTCCAGGTTATAAATTAGACAGGGTGAAATTAAATCTATTCATCAAAAAACGATTTAGTAAACTGAAATATAATAATTAACAAACACGTTATTTTAAACAACAACTATACTAAAACTATTATCTTTCACTCCAAAACTAAATTAAATAAATACAAAACAAACCATTATGAATTATGTTAAGTTTTCGTTTTTTGAGGGGCAGAAATCTAATGAGGTTTCAAGCTTTTATTTCTGATGGAGTTTTCAAGCTTCTGACTCTGGCGGGTCACATTGAGATGTACTTTACAATTTAACCTTTTACTGCACTGGGCTAAATCAGGGTCACACAGAGTGATTCTTGGTAGTCTTAAATAAATGTACTTTGAAACACAAGTATACACCTCACACACATGGTTGTGGACTTCAAAAAAATAAGAGAGATGAAATGTATTACATAAATTACAAAACTATGAAATAACACATATGGAATCCTGTAGTAACCAAAAAAAGTGTTAAACAAATCTAAATACATTTTATATTTGAGATTCTTCAAAGTAGCCACCCTTTGCTTTGAAGACAGCTTGCACACTCTTGGCATTCTCTCAACCAGCTTCACGAGGTAGTCACCTGGAATGCATTTCAATTAACAGGTGTGCCTTGTTAAAAGTTAATTTGTTGGAATTTCCTTCTTAATGTGTTTGAGCCAATCAGTTGTTTTGTGACAATGTAGGGGTGTTATACAGAAGATATCCCTACTTGGTAAAAGACCAAGTCCATTTATGGCAAGAATAGCTCAAATAAGCAAAGACAAACGACAATCCATCATTATTTTAAGACATGAAGGTCAGTCAATCCAGAACATTTTTTGAACTTTGAAGTCTCTCTTTGTGAGACGCAGAGTAGGTAAACAGATGATCTTCACATGTGTGGTTCCCACCGTGAAGCATGGAGGAGGAGGTGTGATGGTGTGGGGGTGCTTTGCTGGTGACACTGTCAGTGATTTATTTAGAATTCAAGGCACATTTAACCAGCATGGCTACCACAGCATTCTGCAGTGATACACCACCCTATCTGGTTTGTGCTTAGTGGTACTATAATTTGTTTTCAACAGGACAATGACCCAAAACACACCTCCAGGCTGTGTAAGGGCTATTTGACCAAGAAGGATGATGGAGTGCTGCATCAGATGACCTGGCCAGCGAGATGACATTGCTCCGAGCAGCACCGCAGATATTGGGCACGTTTGAATGGTAAAGACTTTAGACTAACTCTCATGTACCTAACCTCATAACACACACTCACAAACTGAAATCCTAATTATAATGTTATATGTGTACACAATGTACAACCAATTAGTGAGAGAGAGACTCAAATATATAATTTACATAAGTATTCACACCCATGAGTCAATTCTTTGTAAGATAATTTGTGGCTGCTATTACAGCTGTGAGTCTTTCTGGGTAAGCCTCTAAGAGTATTCCACACCTGGAATATGCAACATTTGCCCATTATTATTTTCAAAATTCTTCAAGCTCTGTAAAATTGGTTTTTGATAATTGCTAGACAACCATTTTCAGGTCTTGCCATATATTTTCAAGCAGATTTAAGTCCAAACTGTAACTCGGCCACTCAGGAACATCCACTATTTTCTTGGTAAACAACTCCAGTGTAGATTTGGCCTTGTGTTTTAGGTTATTGTCTGACTGAAAGGTGAATTAATCTCCAAGTGTCTGTTGGAAAGCAGACTAAACCAGGTTTTCTTCGAGGATTTTACCTTAGCTTAGCTCAATTCTATATATTTTTTATACTGAAAAACAGCAGTCCGATTACAAGCATACGCCTAACTACGCAGCCACCACTATGCTTGAAAATACAGAGAGTGGTGCTCAGTAATGTGTTGTATTGGATTTGCCCCAAACATAACACTTTGTATTCAAGACAAAAAGTGAATTACTTTTCCACATTTATTTGCAATATTACTTTAGTGCATTTTTGCAAACAGGATGCATGTTTTGGAATATTTTTTATTGGCCTCATGGTGAAATCCCTGAGTGGTTTTCTTCCTCTCCAGCAATTGAGTTAGGAAGGACATCTGTATTTTGTAGTGACGGTGCATTGATACACCATCCAAAATGTAATGTAAATATCTTGACGATGCTCAAAGGGATATTCGATGTCTGTTTGTTTTTTTACCTACAGTATCTACCAATAAGTGACCTTCTTTGCGATGCATTGGAAAACCTCCCTGGTCTTTGTGGTTGAATCTGTGTTTGAAATTCCCTGCTCAACTTACAAATAATTGTACATGTGTGGTACAGAGATGAGGTAGTCATTCCAAAATCATGTTAAAACACTGTAACTTATTATGTGACTTGTTAAGCAAGTGTATATTCCTGAACTTATTTAGGCTTGCCATAACAAAGGCTTTGAATACTTATTGACTCAAGACATTTCAGCTTTTAATTTTTCATGAATTATTAAAAAAGTCAGAAACATAATTCTACTTTGACATTATCGGGTATTGTGTGTAGGACAGTAACCAAATATCTCAGTTGAATCCATTTTAAATTCAGGCTGTAACACAACAAAATGTGGAAAAAGTCAAAAGTCAAGACTACTTTCTGAAGGCACTGTAGGTGCCAGTCTGACCATTTTTATCCCCTGAATGCAACACACTTAGAAAGGCCGTGACCAACGATGGTCACAGACTTGACAAAAGTGATCTGCTCGAACGCACCCGTTGAGATGAGCATGACGCAAGACTTTGCTCTTACACAGTCACACAGATTATCTGCACAGGTGCGCTTCACGCTGCTACAACATGGTAACTACGGGACCGAAACAGTGGAAATGTTGAGCCTGGCGCTTCAACGCTCCTGGTTGACCCAGACATTGACCCACTATCTACGTCATCTCACCGAGTCTACCTTTAAACCTAACCTAACCTATAACCTGACCCATCACCTTATGCATTACTGACCCACAGTGACACGAAGTGACATTCCAAAAACACAACAACTACACAACTAATAAATGGCTTCTAGTCTCCCACACATTAGGCTACTTTCTGTCCCTAACACTAAAACGAAATAATATCAAAACGAAATAGAAACGTTTTTATAAAAGTGAAAGTGAATAAAACTAGTAAAGTAGATGTGAAAACTAACTGAAACTAAACATAATGTCAAACGAAAATCTTAGTCTAATAGAAATAAAAACACAAAACTATAATAACCTTGGTGTGTGTGTGTTTGTGTATGTGTGTGGTGATGGTGGGTTACATTCCTCCAGTGGAAGGTGAGGGGCCCCTTGTGTTACAAGTACAATTATACTCCATGATAATCACTTTCACAACCATGAGGCAGTCAGGGTCTCATGCTCATGAGCTCTCACTCTCTCTCTCTCTTTCTCTTTCTTGCTCTCTCAGGGGATCGGGTTACCACCCTGTCCAGCACTGTTCTGGGTGCTTCAATGCAGCTTTGTGTTTTCAGTAGTGCACCTTCAAGGAAAATCTGATAAATCAATTGGGCTCAGAGAAGCGAGTGTATTAAATGTACATCAAACACCTTGGTACCAGAGAGTTAGCGTACTGTACGTATGAGAGAGAAATAAAGAGACAGACCCACTGGGCACAGACGTCAATTCAATCAACGTCTATTCCACGTTGGTTCAATGTAATTTAATTGAAATGATGTGGAAACAACGTTGATTCAACCAGTGTGTGCAGTGGATTTTTTTGCCCATTTTAACTCACTCGCTCCGTTTAAAACTCTGAGAGGAAGAACATGTCATAGCTGGACTCCTGGCCAAGCCAGATCAAAGCAATGTTGACTGCCAGTGGTACACTGGGGGGATGCATGCAGCGTGGACGCATGCACACACACACACACACACACACACACACACACACACACACACACACACACACACACACACACACACACACACACACACACACACACACACACACACACACACACACACACACACACACACACACACACACACAGGAGTCTCTTTCTTTGGTATGGTTCTGCTTTCACATGACAACCAGCAGCACACACCACAATGAAGGCTAACTAATGAACTTATGAAATATGAATAGATGCAAAGTCATCTACTGTAAATGCATTGCTTCTGTGTGCCTGTATAGACTTTGCTATAATGGAAAACTACAGAAATTCCTCACACTACTCAAGGCGTCCACAGTAATATAGCTAACTGCTGGGATGTTTCTCCTCCCTACCAATAAGCTGCCAGCCTTTCCTTTCCACGTGTCCTCCAGACCTCTTCACAGGCCCAATGACGAGTGACATGTCTGAGAGCAACAAACAAGGCAGCACTCTCAACTCTGCCACCCACTTAATTGACACCTAACCCTGCCAAAATATGAACAACTTGGAAGTGAAGCTCACGGAAAATGCTGGGAATTTAGACCACTTTTCACCAACAGTTCTGACGACTGAGTCAATGTATTTTCTTTGTGCAACTTTTCATACATGGAGCAGCATCAGCGAAGCTATTTGGCTGGACGACTAGACTCATATAGGAAATCATGATAATCACAAAAGAGTTTGAAAAATGAATGTTTATGGTATTCATATATGGGACAAGGTCCAAAATATTATTCCAAATGTTTACATCTGGATCTTGTAATGTATGCCTGGCATTTGGAGTACAGTAAAAACATACTTTGATAGTGTCTTCCCCTACATCTGACGGCCTCTCACCACAGGCCACTACAGAGACAGGGCTAGCCAGAGGAACAGAGAGCAGCACTACAGAGACAGGGCTAGCCAGAGGAACAGAGAGCAGCACTACAGAGACAGGGCTAGCCAGAGGAACAGAGAGCAGCACTACAGAGACAGGGCCAGCCAGAGGAACAGAGAGCAGCACTACAGAGACAGGGCTAGCCAGAGGAACAGAGAGCAGCACTACAGAGACAGGGCTAGCCAGAGGAACAGAGAGCAGCATTACAGAGACAGGGCTAGCCAGAGGAACAGAGAGCAGCACTACAGAGACAGGGCTAGCCAGAGGAACAGAGAGCAGCACTACAGAGACAGGGCTAGCCAGAGGAACAGAGAGCAGCACTACAGAGACAGGGCTAGCCAGAGGAACAGAGAGCAGCACTACAGAGACAGGGCTAGCCAGAGGAACAGAGAGCAGCACTACAGAAACAGGGCTAGCCAGAGGAACAGAGAGCAGCACTACAGAGACAGGGCTAGCCAGAGGAACAGAGAGCAGCACTACAGAAACAGGGCTAGCCAGAGGAACAGAGAGCAGCACTACAGAGACAGGGCCAGCCAGAGGAACAGAGAGCAGCACTACAGAGACAGGGCCAGCCAGAGGAACAGAGAGCAGCACTACAGAGACAGGGCTAGCCAGAGGAACAGAGAGCAGCACTACAGAGACAGGGCCAGCCAGAGGAACAGAGAGCAGCACTACAGAGACAGGGCTAGCCAGAGGAACAGAGAGCAGCACTACAGAGACAGGGCTAGCCAGAGGAACAGAGAGCAGCACTACAGAGACAGGGCCAGCCAGAGGAACAGAGAGCAGCACTACAGAGACAGGGCTAGCCAGAGGAACAGAGAGCAGCACTACAGAGACAGGGCCAGCCAGAGGAACAGAGAGCAGCACTACAGAGACAGGGCCAGCCAGAGGAACAGAGAGCAGCACTACAGAGACAGGGCCAGCCAGAGGAACAGAGAGCAGCACTACAGAGACAGGGCTAGCCAGAGGAACAGAGAGCAGCACTACAGAGACAGGGCTAGCCAGAGGAACAGAGAGCAGCATTACAGAGACAGGGCTAGCCAGAGGAACAGAGAGCAGCACTACAGAGACAGGGCTAGCCAGAGGAACAGAGAGCAGCATTACAGAGACAGGGCTAGCCAGAGGAACAGAGAGCAGCACTACAGAGACAGGGCTAGCCAGAGGAACAGAGAGCAGCACTACAGAGACAGGGCTAGCCAGAGGAACAGAGAGCAGCACTACAGAGACAGGGCTAGCCAGAGGAACAGAGAGCAGCACTACAGAGACAGGGCTAGCCAGAGGAACAGAGAGCAGCACTACAGAGACAGGGCTAGCCAGAGGAACAGAGAGCAGCACTACAGAGATAGGGCTAGCCAGAGGAACAGAGAGCAGCACTACAGAGACAGGGCTAGCCAGAGGAACAGAGAGCAGCACTACAGAGACAGGGCTAGCCAGAGGAACAGAGAGCAGCACTACAGAGACAGGGCTAGCCAGAGGAACAGAGAGCAGCACTACAGAGACAGGGCTAGCCAGAGGAACAGAGAGCAGCACTACAGAGACAGGGCTAGCCAGAGGAACAGAGAGCAGCACTACAGAAAATCCCCAAAGAACCATTCTCTATGGGTCCCGACTGGGTCAATGCTTTTATTATCAGAACACTTTTAGTACCATTACTTAATTTCCTGTAAAATACAGCCAGTTCAATAAACAGGTAAAGGCCCTAATTTTACACAAATTTCTATTTTTTGGAGCTGAGCTTTTTCATTCATAATTCACTCCCTTGTGTCTTGTTTTTGGTACAACATACTTTTCATGCAAACAACTGAATCCAAAATAATAACATCTATTTTTCTTGTAAGACTTGGCTTAACAAGACAATAACATGGGTTTCTGGGAATATACTATGTATAGGATAGATGATGTGTTGGCAGGCAGGGACCTCAGACTGCTAGTCTGGTGCAGGTCACATGTGTTTTTATGAAGGGCAATTAACTCATTAGATGGTTTGGTCTGGCCTAATCCAGCCAGTCTGGTGATGTCAGACAGCGCACCCCCTCGGACCCCTGCAGACCACGCTCAACCCCCCCCCCCCCACCCCTCCAAATCCCCTGGCCTTGACAGGTGAAGGCTGGGTTAGAGGGTAACCCTAGTAGGTCCCAGACATAACGCTAAACTACCATCAACATGGACCTTTCATTACATCAGAGTGTTGTCTGTGACCTTGTTCACTTGGAGTACATCACATTTCCACAACAATAGCTTGTCGGGTCAAGCATGATTGTCTCGGTACAAGGTAGAGAGATGGGTAGTGAAATATAACACTGAGCCGCTGGTTTCCTGTTTAATGGCTAACAATGTAGACCTAGAACTACTTCCTGTTTAATGGCTAACAATGTAGACCTACTGTACAACTACTTACATTGTACACAGAGAGGCAGATACACACACATGTAAATGCATAAATCATACATTTTACCCAATGTATTACAAGACTAAAAGATAATGGTTTGCTGTACAAAAGGCATTAGTACAACTTCGGTGTGAATCAGATTTCACTTTGTCAGGGGAAGGAAAATACACTGGGTATGCTGAATTCACTCCAAAAACTTGGTGAACGTTATTTACAACTGTCCAGTGGCGACCCGTTAATCAGGACAGGTGGGGCTGAGACAACAGTTTTCAGCTGTGCTAACATAATTGCAAAAGGGTTTTCTAATGATCAATTAGCCTTTTAAAATTATAAACTTGGATTAGCTAACACAATGTGCCATTGGAACACAGCAGTGATGGTTGCTGATAATGGGCCTCTGTACGCATATGTAGATATTCCATAAAAAATGTACCGTTTCCAGCTACAATAGTAATTTACAAAATTAACAATGTCTACACCGTATTTCTGATCAATTTGATGTTATTTTAATGGACAAAAAAATTGCTTTTCTTTCAAAAACAAGGACATTTTAAGTGACCCCAAACTTTTGAACAGTAGTGTATATATCGAGTTAAATAATAAAGCCGCATACACACATGGTCTCTTTATTATTTTCTTGAGAAAGGCAGCTCCAAAATGCAGGTGTTTCAGCCTAGCTCAGTGCTTTCTGTGGTGGGGTGAGCCAGCCAAACATAGGAGCATTGCGCCGTGATTGGCTCAGTGTTCTGTCACTCATGGGGACGGTACGTCATTCCAAAGTCTATGTCCTTAGTAAGGGTAGACATCCAAAATTTCAGCCCTTTGGGTGCTGCCATAGAGTTATATTACAAGTGCCCTTCATAGAAGGCTTAAGGTCATTGGCCACAGATAAAATGACGTCAAATCACGTTATATGTACAGTAGCTTTGATTGGACTGATCATATCAACATCTTATTTTCAAAGTCTTTATTTATCCTACGGTTCTGACTTGGTGTACAGGGAAAATACTGTAAGAGCTGCCCATGTTCTGCATTCTGTCGCTGTATATTTCAAAAGTGCTGAACACATATATTGACTACTTCCATCGTCTATCGCTCATTAATGTAATAAATAATAATAATAAATGACGGAATGCCTCTTATCCGCTCATTGTTCCCTTTATGCCATAGTTTGATCATCTCAATTGTCACATTTGTTTAAGCAAGTCAGCCATATCAGGCTGAATTAATTGTTTCGCTGCCAGACAAGGCTCCGCTGATAGCCAGGTGTAGCGGTGGTAAGGATTCACTCCATGGTGCTGGAAAGAAAGCTCTGCAGTTGGGACAGCTTTACGTAGGCCCTAACAATTTGTGGGCACCGCTTATCGCCGTTATACTGCAATTAATACATTGTTTAGTGTTGTGTTGTGTCTTTTTGAGATTGCCCCACCAAGATTTACATACAAAAATCGCCACTGCAACTGTTGGATATATTACATAGAAAATAATATGAAAAATATTATGCAAATATTGGCAATATATCTTGGTAACTTCTACACAAAGTGATAACTTTCCTTAGGGACTTGGGGGCTACAATATGTCTGTCTATGTTTCCACTGGGAAAGCAGGAAAACACAGACCGCTGGATGTTGTTGATGCCATGTCACATTAGGACTTCGAAGTGTTAAACTATGTCCCCCACACACACATTCCCATAGACACACACAAACACACCGGAAACACACACACGTACGTACGTACGCTCGCTCGTGCGCACGCGCACACACGCTCGCTCACACACACACACACACACACATTCCCACAGGGAGAGACAGACAGGCCATAGTGATTCATGTTCAGTCCACATATCGGCCATTACTCTAAACAAAGACTCTAAGTCCCATGAGACGGATGCCTCTGCTCTCTCTGCCTTTAACTATTCACAGACACACACACACACACACACACACACACACACACACACACACACACACACACACACACACACACACACAGACACACAGACACACACACACACACACACACTAATGAAAAGAATCACGTAATTCCAGGAAATTGGATGCAGTGATTAGCTATAGAAAACCATGGCCTTGTTTCCCTCTACCACCGAGACCGCCTTTCTAGAACCAAAACCGTTTTCTAGAATTGTGAAACAATACACAAAAATGACAAGTAGCATGAATGAATAGCGCCGGACCGTTCTCTTGTTTGTTTTCTTAATGCTTAGCCATTTGCACAAATCCATCACATTGTCATGTGTGTTGTATAATCTGCAGATTGTTTTGGGCCATTCCATGCAGCAGTACAAAAGACCAAAAAAGAGAATGAAAAAAAATGTTCAGAGCTTGACAGCTGAAGCCCAGATTTAGAGGGTTTTGACGTCAAGTGAATGAACTCCGAGTGCACTGCAGTTCAGAAACACCATTTCGCTTCCATTAGCGTTTGACACTTCTTGAATAGAGGGAAAAAGAAACTTCACATACTTCAATCAAACTAAGGCCTAGATTCAATCAGATCAAGCGTTTACTGACGACAGCAGACAGCCGCATAGCGGTTCTGGAGGTTGAACTGCGTTGGAGCCGTCAAATTGGTGAGCAGCTGCTCTTGCGATCATTGTCATAAAGCCACACCCACCCTACTCGCATTAGAAGTTCAGAAGGAGAAAGTGTAGGCCATAAAGAAATGACGGTCAACTTGAAATATCATTAAACTAAATAATGAGGGTTTCTATCATCATAATGGAGGTGTAGATCACATCTCACATTCCACTGTTCAACTTGTAAACAAGGCTGCATGGGATTTCTCTTAATGCAACTCCGTGCAACCAATGGTAATGTCCGCTTTAGGTATAATACCAGGAGCCTCTTGTGGATTTGACAGCTCTATCACAGTTCCACCTCTACCACCGCCAAAACAACCAACTGAGACACCTCCAAAACAACCAACTGAGACACCTCCAAAACAACCAACTGAGACACCTCCAAAACAACCAACTGAGACACCTCCAAAACAACCAACTGAGACACCTCCAAAACAACCAACTGAGACGCCTCCAAAACAACCAACTGAGACGCCTCCAAAACAACCAACTGAGACACCTCCAAAACAACCAACTGAGACACCTCCAAAACAACCAACTGAGACACCTCCAAAACAACCAACTGAGACACCTCCAAAACAACCAACTGAGACACCTCCAAAACAACCAACTGAGACACCTCCAAAACAACCAACTGAGACACCTCCAAAACAACCAACTGAGACACCTCCAAAACAACCAACTGAGACACCTCCAAAACAACCAACTGAGACGCCTCCAAAACAACCAACTGAGACACCTCCAAAACAACCGCTAGGCGGATTTCGGCTGATTGAATCAAGCCCTATGTCTAAATGAGAGGGCTACTTCCTATCAAAAGCATATACACACAGAGGTTATTAACAGTTCAGCAACAGCATTCCACTTCCATTTGCGTGTTCGACACTTCTTGAGTAAAACAACAAAGTTTCACACACTTCAATCAAGTTCAAGTCTAAATGACTGCGTTAAAGCGTCCACACACAAAGACTATTAATAAAGGGAGTCTCTCTCAGACTTCCTGGAACAGAGTTGACAGGAGTAGACCTCTACACAGCAGATGCACTCCTTCAGGCTGACTAGTCAGTCACGTTGTTGTAACCCTTCTTTATTTCTTCTGCTCCGGCCATTTTAATTCAAGGGCCCATTCCCCATTTTAATGGAAGGCATTAAGTGTAACAGGCCCTGAGGTTGAGTTTGTTCGGCTAGTCCTTGGAGCTCATGGACCAAATTCCATGTAGAAGAATCTTGGCAACTCCTCAGGATAGATGGAACCCTCATGGATATACACTCCCACAATGGATGAATAGGTAAACAGAAGGGTGTGAAAGAGTGATGGCCAAAAGAGAGAGTGTTCACGCTCACAGAGGCACAAAGAGGGAGGTGTCTGTGTGTGGGGAGAGGGTATGAGAGCTAGGGTATGAGAGGGGGCCGAGGCTGGATGGGGGGTTTGGGGGAGTTAGAAGGAGGGGGCCCGGGTGAGAGGAGAAGTTTCTCCAAGCTTTTAGAGTGAACTGCATAGTGTTAACCCAATCAAAAGGTGAATCAAACCTCCTGAGACACTCAGGTAACCCTTCGTTATAACCCTAATCCTTCTTAAAAACAGAGCTGCAGCATCGGCAATGCCCCATTACACACAGACCCACTGAGAGGGAGAGACATGCACCCCCGAAGAGAGAACACACACAGGCATGGCGTACGCACAACCACACACACACAAACACATGGGCACGCATACAACCACACACATACATGGATGCACGCACAACCACACACACGCACATGGGCGTGTGCACAACCACACACACACACACACACGTATGCACACACAACAACGTGAACCTACTGATCACAAATCCATAGGCTTGAACACAGAGAGAGAGAAAAGTGGGATAAAATATGGTAACTCTCAAAGAAGAGAGGGGATTGAGGGGGAGAGAGTGTATGTCTGTATTTATGTGTATTTAGAGTTTGTTCAGAATATTTATTTTCGGCCAGACATTGACCCTACTCCCGCACCATTTAAAGTGCTTGTCACTTTGGAAGCAAGGCGGTACTATGCATGTTATCTAAATCTGGGCCTTTTCCCTATAATACTTATTTGTATCTCGCCATTCAACTATTGGTGATGTTGAATAGGCCTATGAAGAACAATTCGATTTTTTATATATGTTTTATATTTGATAATTAATAATTACAAGACAGCAATTAAGTGTATTTTTTACATGAAAAGTATTCACTTTATTTCATTTTAAATGCAATGGAAAGTGTCATAAATTACGTTAATACACTAATATATTTCTTTAGGATTTTGGGGAGACACATTTTATAAGGTGATATTGTGATCTGCCATGAAACCTAAAGAGAAGCCAATTTGCCAAGATACATTTTGAGTAAATAAAATATGAACTTATTGATAAGGTTATTGATAAGGTTGGCTACTTAATCATGTAAACTATCGTTACAAATGAATCCCCATCATTGGTCTTTGAAAAAGACAATAGCCTATATAATTGGTTAGGAAAAACATGTCGTTAGTCTAGTTCATATGTCATAATTACGCAGTATTAATTGTAGGCTACAGAAATACCTTTTTTAAATCTTAAATGCGTATTTTCCTAATATCAAAAATACCCAAAATATCAAATTAATCTGTAGTGAATTATAAGATATATTTAGGTGTTATGAGAGCTCTCCCACAACTTTGACACTAGTTTAACAGTTGAATAAAGTAGCCTATAGGGCACCAAGTTGTCCATGATTTATATGTAAATATCTTTGTTTATATCCTGTATATTGTAATGAAAAAAAGGACCGTATACTGTAATTAAAGCCCCTTCAAAGACAAAAAGCAACAAAGTAATAGAAAATAAGTGTGCTATAAAACTTGGTCCGTTGAACAAGTGTTGCCAGTGAGAGGCACTGGCGGTGCACAACTTTTAAAACAACGCAACAGCACAACTTTTAAAACTTGTCTAAAACAATATTTCACTCTGCACTGATGAATTTGGGATACGTAGAGGCATAGGCTTATCATAATCCAATAATAATAATACTAACAATAAGCCCACTACTAATAAAAAATAACAAAAATAATAATTTCACTTATATTCAATGTATTTATTTAAACATTTACCTGTACCACTCCAGTCCATTCTCGTAGTTTCGGTCGAAGAAGTGCGGTTCGGCTCCCACAGCTCGGATGTCTGGATGCACGCGGAGGAACTCGAGCAGCGCGCGCGTCCCTCCTTTCTTTACCCCGATGATCATCGCCTGTGGAAGCTTCTTGCTCCCGTCTCCAAGCGGACTGAGTTTACCTGTACTCCCCGTCTTCACCATAAACCGAGGTGCTAATCTCTTCGAATAAACTATATCACCCAAAGAAGGCTGCATATAATGCGACAGTTCTCGGTTCTTTTCGCTATCACTGTCCACCTGATGTCCCGGTTCGTACAAAACCTGTCCGGTATCAGCATCGTTGAACCGGGAGTACTCGGAGGTGCGTTTAGCGTCGTCGGCGCTCTCGTAGCTCAAGCCCGGCTTGGACCCTGTGGTCCATTTCTGTAACAGTCTTTTCCTCCTCAGCGACCTCAAGTCGTGTAGTTCCGAGGCGAAGAAGCCCACGACTTGGCTGGATGCTTTCACCGGCGTGGGCATGCTGCTGCAGCGGTCCGTGAGGCAGTGGAGGAGGTACAGGGAGGTGAGGAGAGAACACAGCATGACCACGAATTTCTTGAAAATTCCTCGGGACAGGGGGTCCGAATAGACTCGGCTAAAAGCCATAACGGTCCTTGGGTCTCCGGTTCAGAAGCCACAGCCATGCTAGGCAGACATTATCGGGTCTTGCCATTAAGAAATAGAGGGGACAGCTCGTAGGCTACCAGAGCTTGCTACGCATCCACCAGTGGATTAGACCTTGCACGCGGCTCACTCAAAAATAACCCTCACATGTGTCCCAGCGCTCGAGCTGTTAAAGTCTTTATAATAAATAATATTGGAAGTCTACTTCAACGTCAGAAAACAGTTGAATACGCAGTGCAATTCTAAATGTCAATGGCTGGCTATCCCGCATTAAACCAATAATGTATTGCCAAAAGAGCATTGTCAGTACTCTAGCCACGATTAGAATACAACATGTAGGCTGTTTGTTGTTTAAATTAAATGACTATGCATAAATTCAGCACCTTTATTTCATTTTAAACACGTGGCAGTTGTATTAAACTTCTGTATGACTTCAGAGAGGAAGATGGGCATGTCTTCATCTAATTAGAGTGTGTAAACGTTTTGCAAAGGTATGTGAGAGGCATGTCAGGATCCAATGAAATGGCAGTAGGGAGGGAACTTAGTCCCAAACCTGCCTTGCCTGTTGATGGGCTGTCACACACACACACACACACACACACACACACACACACACACACACACACACACACACACACACACACACACACACACACACACACACACACACACACACCTGTTTGATTAACTCATTGTTCAAATGTTTCTTAGTATGATTATATTACTGTAGTTTACCCTTATTCTGAAGCTAAAATGCTTTTTCACTGAGTCACCCTCAGAGCCATCACTCTCCTTAGATATTCCCTTTCCCAATAGTCACACATAAAGTCAACCCTCTCTCTGCCTCAGGCCACCTAAGAAGATGGCCTCCATTGTAAACATTCTTTCTCTCTGTTTTATAACACAGAGCGGAACAGCAGAAAGTAAAATAATGATAACGGGCACATTATTTCTTTACAAGTGAACAAGAACAGAACCAAATGTTTCACATCTGCTGTCATCCTTTCTGTGTATTAGCATGAGAATGTCTGGGCAGTGCTTCAATGCTGCACAGCTCACTGGTTGAGAAAGAGTACAGAGACCACAGAGGCCTTTATCACAGGGCCGTATTGCTACTGCCAGATGTCCCCGTGTTGGGGACACAATACAGGGGGCACCCCACATTTAACAAATCACACGCAATGCCTTTCTATCTCCCTAAAAGACTAGAGGCGATAGGAGGGTTCTCTCCAGCCCTCTGTGCTGCCCAGCAGACCCCCAAGGGTCAAATATTTCACATCGATGGAGGAATGCAAGGAGAAAGAGAGAAGAAAGATATGGGTCTCTTCCTCATTCATAGCTGCATGTCTTACCCAATACAGTTGTTCCTTCCTTAGTCAGGAGTTGAGTCAAGAGTTAGACACACAGATTTTGTAGTGATTCATCAGAACAATCAATCTAGTAGCTTTTCTAAAGTTTTAGCGACTTAGTCTATGTGATCCGGGGTGTGTCTGTGTAACAGCCATTTGGAGAATGTTAGATGTTTGTGCAAGGAGTGCAGGGATACACATTTTCTTCAAACACAAAAAAACAGCATTTAGAGTTTAATTATACGCCCAGACTTTGGTGCTTTAGCAAAAATGTGCAAACAGTCTAGAAGGCATGTAAAAACAAAATCCCACTTTCATCTTCGCCATTTATCCAAATGACTGTACTATGGTTCCATCGACGCAGCCTTGTTGGAATCTTGGATGCAGAGTTTAAAGGTAATGCAAAACACAAAGCTGTTTATTACCCTCAGAACAGAATTACACTTTACTGTGCATACTGAATCAATTCTAAGGGCACGGTGAGGCAAAGTTAACACTGTCCACAGAGAAGACAAATACCAAAACATTGAATAATCTGTCCTTGATTGTTGCTATAAAGTTATATTGAAATATTTTTTCTAGCGCTGTAGATTTTGACGATGTTCCACTCAAATGTACTACGTATTAACAATGAAACCTTGGTTGCTCCAACATTTCCTTGTTCGAATTATTGAATTGACCAAGTTGTCTGGGTACATAAGGAGACTAGGGGTGTGTCCAAAATGGCACCCTACAGTGCACTACTTTAGGACGAGGGACCATAGGGCTCATGGTCAAAGGTAGTGCACTTAATGGGCCTTGGTTAACAGTAGTGCACTATATAGTGAATAGGGTGCCATTTCGGATGCAGACTGGGCGTCTCAGTACTGCACTTCATTGTCAGACAGCTTTATGCTCTGAGGTTTAGGAACTATTATTGCTGCAGTTTTCTGGACTTGGAAATTCAAGGCTGTAAAACAGGAATACTAATTTCATCAAAACGTTGGGACTCCCGGGTGGGATTCGGACATGGTCAGAAGAAGTTTCCCACTATTAGAGGTTATGTTGTGAACTTGTAATACAATATTATTGACACACAGCATCATTTAGTCTGAGGCCAACACAGTACACACATTGTTAAATGAATATACTACCATTAAAAACTTTTACAAATGGACAAAGTTGACTTCGGATTTATAAAATGTTCCCTGGGGTGAGTTATGATTAGCATAAAAAAAACTTTCCCCACAAGCTCATTTTTTTCTCTCTGGCTGAAACAGAGCAACTCTTTAAAAAACAGAGCAAGTCCTAAAAACATCACATTTTTATGAGAATTGAAGTGGCATCAGCCACTTTAGAGCTCAATTAAGAGAGTAAGTAAGAGCTAAATAAAAGACAGAGTTAGATGCCACCCAGTGTGCACTGATGTCATACCCTCCTCAGCACCCAGTAAGGAACTACTTTAGATTCTCTGAGTGGTGGTTAAAGCAGCCCTGGGTTAAAATTTGAAATCCAGAGCGACTCAGATTCTCTGAGTGTGTGCATACAGCTTTATACTTTTTTTGTACTGGTCCCCCATGGGAATCGAATACACAACTCCGGCATTGCAAGCGCCATGCTCTACCAACTAAGCCACACGGGACGTCGCAAGCCCTGTCAAGCCCAGCTAAAGTATTCAAAATGATTTCAAATAGTACTGGAACCCAGGTCTGGATTAAAATAATAGGCTTCAGGGAATAAAGAAATACATCATTCCTGATACACAACATATTTATGACGTGATATAATACCAACATATCATTCACTGTGTGTCTTTGTGGGCAGGTCTGAAGCGTTGTATAGCTGAATATTGTAGGATTAATTCAATGCTTTTTCTGTAGAGACGGGGGAGAAAACGTATTTGGTTGTATATACACAGCTGTGGGCCAGTCATTGAGGTGGTGTTTTTGATATCATCATCCTGGCCTGAAGAGGAGGAAGGGTTCCTATTAAGTAACCACAGAAACACAAATAAATCCAACTCTTAAAACCTTTTCTCAATAGTGGGGCGCCATTTCGACTTTGTAAAAATTTGTTCCCAAATTAAACTGCCTCGTACTCAATTCTTGCTCGTACAATATGCATATTATTATTACTATTGGATAGAAAACACTCTCTAGTTTCTAAAACCGTTTGAATTATATCTGTGAGTAAAACAGAACTCATTTTGCAGCAAACTTCCTGTCAAGAACTGAAAAATCTCAAATCGGGGGCTCTGTTCCAGGGTCAGTTTAAATTTCCATGTAATCTATGGGTCGAAATGCACTGCATACGCCTTCCCCTAGATGTCAGTAAGCAGTGAGAATTGGAATGGTGTGTCTAGGTAGATCTGAGGCCGTATAAAAGCTCTTGGAACCGGGTGTGCACTCTTTTCAACGTTCATCATGACGCAAGACAGACCTCAGGATTGCATTCTGAAAAGCTCTCGTTATAGGCTTTAGATATATCCGGCTCTGATTTTATTCGATATAGGTGTTAAAAACATGATAATGTAGTTATTTTAAACCGAGTTATACCAGTTTATATCAGTATATTGCGATTTTCGGTATTTCATTTGTGCTGCGTTATAGTGAGTTGGGCACGTCTTCGCCACATAGCTAATGTTTACTGCTAATTCCAAAGTTGAAGACGACAATCTACAACTGAGCAACGATTCTTCTGGACAAAGGACAACTTGCACAAGATTCTGATGGAAGCTCATCAAATAGTAAGTGTAAAGGTAGTCATTGTTGTTCTCCCCCTTAGACGAGGAGGAGCATGGATAGGACCAAGATGCGGATTGAGGGAAATAAGCCATCTTTTAATGAAAACAGCAAACAAGACACTACAAAACAACAAACGTGACTAACCTTCAACCGTCCATGTGTGGACACAGGAACAAACACCCACAAAACCCCAGTGAAACCCTGGCTGCCTTAGTATGACTCTCAATTAGAGACAAACGATACACACCTGTCTCTAATTGAGAATCATACCAGGCCGAACACAAAAACCCAACCTAGAAATACAAAACATAGACTACCCACCCAAAACACACGCCCTGACCATAAACACATACAAAAACAACATAAAACAGGTCAGGACCGTTACAGTAAGAACTATTTATGATGTTAATTCGTTGTTCTGTTGAAAAATGTTAATCTACTATTCCGGCATTAATTTCGGTGCGGTCTCACTTTAACCCGCGCTGTATGTCGTAGTAACGTTAATTTAAAAGAATCTAACACAGCGGTTGCATTAAGAACTAATGTATCTTTCATTTGCTGTCCAACCTGTATTTTTTAGTCAAGTTCATGATTAGTTATTGATTAGATTAGGTGCCTCTCCCAAGATTTCTCCCGACATTTGTTTGCAGCTTGGCTGCTATTCTCATTGTATAACCACGATTTGTGCCGCTAAATATGCACATTTTCGAACAAACAATATATGTATTGTGTAATATGATGTTATAGGACTGTCATCTGATGAAGTTTTGAGAAGGTTAGTGAAAAATGTAATATCTTTTGCTGGTTTATTCGCTATCGCTAACGTGCATGAATCAATGCTGCTGTGTGGTTGGCTTTTGTAGTAAGCTAATATAATGCCAAATTGTGTTTTCGCTGTAAAACACTTAAAAAATCAGAAATATTGGCTGGATTCTCAAGATCTTTGTCTTTCATTTGCTGTACGCTGTGTATTTTTCATAAATGTTTTATGATGAGTATTTAGGTAATTCACGTTGCTCTCTGTAGTTATTCTAGTTGCTTTGGTAAGAGTTGTGATTGTGGCTGCAATGTAAAACTATGATTTATACCTGAAATATGCACATTTTTCAAACAAAACATATGCTATACAATAAATATGTTATCAGACTGTCATCTGATGAAGTTGTTTCTTGGTTATTGACTATTTATATCTTTATTTGGTCGAATTTGTGATAGCTACCTATGCAGTAAAAAAATGGTGGAGAAAAAAAAGTTGTGTCTTTTGCTATCGTGGTTAGCTAATAGAAATACATATTGTGTCTTCCCTGTAAAACATTTAAAAAATCAGAAATGATGGCTGGATTCACAAGATGTGTATCTTTCATCTGGTGTCTTGGACTTGTGATTTCATGATATTTAGATGCTAGTATTTACTTGTGATGCTAGGCTATGCTAGTCAGCTTTTTTACTGATGAGGGTGCTCCCGGATCTGGGATTGGGACCAATTAGAAGTTAATCAGATTAATGCTCAAGTGAAGTTGGTTGTTCTGCCGTGGAGTTTTGTAATGTCTAAACAAACATTTGTATCCGTGAACATTTGAACAATACATCAAAAACAATATTATTAATCTGTAAGTGAGTTATCTTGAAAGTTTGTTAATGTTTGCTGTGTGTGTGTGAGGGCGGTAGGCACTAGGCAAGGGAGTATAGAGAGGCTACTTGATCAGGAACATTCATTTTTAGATTGGAAGGATATGATGGAGTTCCGTGTCACTACGGCTGTGTTTATATAATGGGATCCACCCCTTTAAAAAAAAAAAAATCACCTAAAATGACATACCCAAATCTAACTGCCTGTAGCTCAGGCCCCGAAGAAAGGATATGCATATTCTTGATACCATTTGAAAGGAAACACTTTGAAGTTTGTGGAAATGTGAAAGGAATGTATGAGAATATAACACATTAGAACTGGTAAAAGATAATACAAAGAAAAAAACAACCGTTGTTTTGTATTTTTTTGTACCATCATCTTTGAAATGCAAGAGAAAAGCCATAATGTATTACTCCAGCCCAGGTGCAATTTAGATTTTGGCCTCTAGATGGCAGCAGTGTATGTGCAAAGTGTTAGACTGATCCAATGAACCATTGTATTTCTGTTCGAAATTTTTATTTATTTATTTATTTCACCTTTATTTAACCAGGTAGGCAAATTGAGAACACGTTCTCATTTACAATTGCGACCTGGCCAGAAATGTTGTGTCAAGGCTACCCAAATGTGCCTAATTGGTTTATTAATACCTTTTCAAATTCAAAATGATGCACTCTCCTCAAACAATAGCATGGCATTCTTTCACTGTAATAGCTACTGTGAATTGGACAGTGCAGTTAGATTAACAAGAATTTAAGCTTTCTGACAATATTAGATATGTCTATGTCCTGGAAAGTTTTCTTGTTACTTACAACCTCATGCTAATCGCATTAGCCTACGTTAGCTCAACCATACCATGGGTGGGACATCGATCTGTAGAGATCCTTAAGAGGTTTTAAATAAGCAGTTAATTTCTGATATTTCACTAATTGGTCTTTTGACCAATCAGTTCAGCTCTAAGAAAGATCCGATGTGGAAAGATCTGATGTGATTGGTAAAAAGACCAATAGTGGTAAAACAGATCAGAATTGGGCTGTCTGTGTAAACACATCCTACTTCCCATGGATACTAAAGGTCCATAGTTCATCAATATTAAGGAGACATTGATAAAGATCTAGAATGTGTAATTTACTTGTGTTTGCATGACCTGTATTACAGTGTCACGAATGCCCTGAGGAATCAAAGTAAATATTTTATGAAGCAAAGTACCCAGCAAACTTTGTCAGATGAATAAGGTTAATGAATTATTCCCAGTGTTCTGATTGGATAATATCTGGATAATATCTACCTCACTATTGCTTTTACAAAAACACGCTTTTTCAAATCTAACATTCAAATCTCAGTGTGTCTGGAGTGTGTGCGTGTGTGTCACATTCCTTCCTCTAAGAGGCAGCAGGATGCAGCGAGAGAGAGAGAAAGAGAGAGAGAGAGAGAGAGAGAGAAAGAGGAGGGTGCGGCTTAGGTAGTCTTTGCTGCACGGAGGGCCTCCATATTTCCAGGAAGCAGGACACGGTTGAAAGACAGGCTGGTTTGAGTCGCAGAAGGTTAACAACACATATGGTATATTATATATCAAAACAGGACAACAATCGTCAAAACCAATCTCCAAATGCACTCTGCAAGTCACGGTCCAAACGTCACTGTGACTTTGACTTTACTGAACTTAAAACGTTCCACGTGGGAGTTCCTAGAATATCACTGAAGCTGAATTACAATATTCTAAACAACTAGCCAATACTTAGAATAACAACATATTACTTAGCCTAATAGCATTGCCCCCAAAACATTCATAAACTAAATGGTAAATGCACAAACCAGGGCGACGTAGGTATAGGGAATAGGGTGCCATTTGGGATGCATTCTAGGTCACTGCCCTGCTTGGCCCAACTCAGCAGGGCTAAAGATAGAGATGCAGAGATGACTCTTGTATCATTAGATAGATTGCACTCCTACTTAAACAAATACATCAATATAAAATGTCCACTCTAAGACTGCTAAATAGCTAATCAAATGGCTATCCCCTGCTGCTACTGAGTATTATCTATCCCGTTGCCTAGTCAGTTTAACCCTACCTAACCTACAGTATATGTACATAGCTACCTCAATTACCTCGTACCCCTGCACATCAACTCGGTAATGGTACTCCCTTTATATAGCCATGTTATTTTTTACTCGTCATTGTTATACGTTCACTGCATATTATTCCTCGTGTAACTATTTCTTTGTAAATATGGTTTTAATCATAAGCTCTGCATTGTTGAAAAAGGACCCGTAAGTAAGCTTTTCACTGTTAGTCTACACCTGTTGTTTACGAAGCATATGACAAATAACATTTGATTTGATTTTGACCCCACTTCTTTATCTGGTAGAGAGAGCCAGAACAGAACATGGCGACACTGGAAGTGATGAGGTGTGGTGGTGGTGGGTGATATCAGATGGATCCTGACGCCTAAATGGCGCTCATTTGATGGCGCTCTCTGATGATGCGTCACATGCTACAGTACTTCATTATAGTGGAGCTGGACAGCGCTCGTGGTTCATTAAAAAGCAATATGTGGAGGTGTGATTGGCCATTTCCTGCAGATAAGTATCTCCTCATACATTTAAAGAAGACAGCCGGGCTAGACTGGGCCGTGGATTCTCTTTAGCTGCAATGTTGGGGTAACAATCGAGTTGCTGCCATACTGAATGTGAATTTGAATTAAGAATGTTTTTAACGGAGGCAGGATTTCTGTGGTATTTCAAGGGCTAGGGACTGACTGAATAGTAGCATATTTTCACGCTGTTTCGTCTCATAGGTAATGAATGAAGCCCAAAAATGATACATTCAGGCAGTAATTTGTTGAATCAGGTGTTTGTCTTCCTAAATGAAATGATTGCATAGCGTCACTGTGGCTCAAGAGTACTGTTGAATATCGCTGGTCCGGTGGGTAACATACAGCTACAGTATTCATGCTGGGTGAAGATCGTGATTTATGTAAGGTAATTTATGAAATATCATACAACATGTATGGAAATTGTATTAGTGTTAAGACAGCTGTCTTTCCCAACCAGAACAAAAGTCTAACCCACCATGGACGACATCTTGTGATTAAGCCCCATTACAATAACATATTATATTTTGATAAACATGATCTTTCCTTAGTTGGACATGGTCTTTTCTCTCTTAACTGTTTTCCTATGACCTTCAACAGGGGCCTGAGGTGTTCAGGTGAACTGTAGCTTTCACCGGTATACCTAAACTGAGGTGATAGACCAGTCAATCCCAAACTTTCTGTTGATGATGGACACCTGAGAGTCCAGACAGGCGCCAAGACAAACAAACTTCTCAATCTGTGTGATTATTGTGCCACAGTAAGAATAATTCCCTGTGAAAGCAAAGACAAGAGACTGAGGGAGAAGGGCCGGCTGCTGTCAAGCTGAAGGACTTGAACGTGTCAGATATGATATATGGGTAGAGGAGAGACCGCGGTCTGGTGCTGCTTTTTTTTGCAGGCTCACCTACCATCCCCATCCTCCCCCGCTCTCCTTCTTAATGAACTATGTGAGCAGCATGTTGCCTGTGATAGAGATCTGTTGCTGGACATGGAGGATATTGCCTTACCTCTGGTGAGTGGTCCATTCTTAATCAAATCAATCAAAATCTCTATTTCCAATATAAGAAAAAGGAAAGAAACAGTTATTGCTCTATAAGTGAGAGTATAGGATTAGAAGTCAGTCAGAGGTGTATGGGAAGAGATTACTTCCCTATACTGTTGCTTTCTTGTATGTCTCCCCAACTTCTGTTAGTCAGAACTGTTTAGAAAGTCTATGAAAATACATTATACTCACATATTTTTTCTACCAGACCTTTTTCCTTTTCCTATCTCTCTATCTCACACCCTGGAGTCGGCTGTGAAACGTAGTAGCTCCTCGGCCAGTCATTCTTTCAAGGAGGGCAGGTCTCCAGTTTGAGGGAGAACCTGGAACGCTGGAACAGAAACCCCACACTGCGAAAACACCTGAGCTCTCTCTGTCTCTGTGGACACACTGAGATCATGAGAACAGGGTTGATTGGCAGTGTGTGTGTGTGTGTCTGAGTGTGTCTGGCGTGACGTCTGGTGGGATAGCGTTACAGCTGGTGTCATCAGGCATAAGTCAACTGCTGACTGCTGTAGAGTTCCCTTGTTGCATCCATTCCATATATCACATGGGAATTTGCCTCCAAGTCCTGTCTAATTCAAATTTGTAAAATTGTTTTGGTTAAAATGACCTTAAACGGATAGACACATATCTAATGAAAAAACGTGAGGTGTTTCTAAATATTTTCAAACAGCATGGTTGTATAACTGAAAAAACCTATAACTCCATTACTTAATTACATTAGTGAATGATGTGGCCGTTGATATGTTAGAAGCTGATGTGAAAGAAATTATGTTCCAGAGGTAATTTTTCATCATCGTCAATTGGGCAATAAACTCACTATCTTTTACTGGCTGATAAGCTTCCCCTCACCATCTTTCATGTTTAAGTGTGAAGCCCGCAAACCCCTCGCCTCTTGAATCCCACTCACAATATTTACATCCTGGAGGATCCGGCCTGGTCATTCGGAAAATATTTAATGAAGACTATTTGTTAACGTCATCATCTGTGGTCTGGATATAAGCTTAGCCTTCATTTATTTACGTACTGCTAGAGACCCCAGAAGTCTAATTAAATCTCTGCCTTCAGTGAATGACTTGTTAATATCATACAGAGCGTGAAAGATACCTTGTTAGCCACAGTGCATAATCAAAGGGCAGTGACAGATTATTCCAGCTATATGTCTGTGAGGCTGAATGGGGCTGCAAAGGGTAGAATATCTGTAGTCTAGTTGATTGTTTCTGTGGCCAAGATACTGTCCAAGATGTCCCACTCCAACCAGGCTTTGAACAATGAACACATTATCACCAGTCAAAGACAAATCCCTAAGCAAATACTTACATTTGTATGCTAGAAGGAAGTGTATAAATTCATTTTTATAGCATCCACTCTACTGTACGTGTACATCTTACAGGTATATAAATCTCCTCTGTAATTGCTGCTTAGACACCAATAGGGGTAATTTCGACAAGTGCAACTGTCTCAACCAGTAATCCTGACTATATAAAAGTGGTTTGAGGTATACTATTGACTAGATACTGAACCTCCAGCAGGCTGGGATAAGAAAGAGGCATAATTTACCCTGCCAGCCTCAACTTGCGTGTCATTACAGGAGATGAAAGCCACTTGACACTGCATTGTCATTTACAGTACATTCCCCAGTACAGTGCTGATGGGTCTCCTAGTGACTCATAGGCCACAAGGGAAAACTGTTTGGTAAATGCATAAACATTTAGACAGGGCTGTCTCCATTGAAATGTGGTGGTTGGCAGATTGATTTCTAATAATGTATTGTTATTGTTTTAAATGTAATTTCACATTCTGATCATACTGCATTAGTTTTGGTACTGTATGTTAGTTTGCTGAATGTAGGATAAATGCTGTGGATGTGTATTTGATTGTTTTAATTTCATGTTAATCCCTTATTTGCTTTGAATGGATCATAAAGAAACAGTTTCTTGAAGTTCAAGAAAGCAAAAAAAAGTATTAATGGCCGGCATCCAAAGAACTAATAAATGAATCCATAAAAAGCTTTCAATCCAACAGCGAGGCCATTTGAGTGGTAAGACTACTGCTTCTCTTTGTGTCTGTAATCATTTTTCCCGTAGAGAAGTAATCACAATACAAAGTGAATAATGACAGTCATACGTGACACAAACTTAACATTGTAATTCTGCCCACCTTCTAAATTCCATGGAGTTCTTACCGCCTTCTAAACTCCATGGAATTCTAACCGCCTTCTAAACTCCATGGAATTCTGCCCACCTTCTAAACTCCATGGAATTCTAACCACCTTCTAAACTCCATGGAATTCTAACCGCCTTCTAAACTCCATGGAATTCTGCCCACCTTCTAAACTCCATGGAATTCTAACCACCTTCTAAACTCCATGGAATTCTAACCGTCTTCTAAACTCCATGGAATTCTAACCACCTTCTAAACTCCATGGAATTCTAACCACCTTCTAAACTCCATGGAATTCTAACTACCTTCTAAACCTTGGAATTCTGCCCACCTTCTAAACTCCATGGAATTCTAACCACCTTCTAAACTCCATGGAATTCTAACCACCTTCTAAACTCCATGGAATTCTAACCGCCTTCTAAACTCCATGGAATTCTGCCCACCTTCTAAACTCCATGGAATTCTAACCGTCTTCTAAACTCCATGGAATTCTAACCACCTTCTAATCTCCATGGAATTCTAACCACCTTCTAAACTCCATGGAATTCTAACCACCTTCTAAACTCCATGGAATTCTGCCCACCTTCTAAACTCCATGGAATTCTAACTACCTTCTAAACTCCATGGAATTCTAACTACCTTCTAAACTCCATGGAATTCTAACTACCTTTTAAACCTTGGAATTCTGCCCACCTTCTAAACTCCATGGAATTCTAACCACCTTCTAAACTCCATGGAATTCTGCCCACCTAAACTACATGGAATTATAACTACCTTCTAAACTCCATGGAATTCTAACCACCTTCTAAACTCCATGGAATTCTAACCACCTTCTAAACCTTGGAATTCTGCCCACCTTCTAAACTGCATGGAATTCTAACCACCTTTTAAACCTTGGAATTCTGCCCACCTTCTAAACTCCATGGAATTCTACCCACCTTCCTTCTGTTCAGGAAGACCTTGCAGAGAGTCAGGTGGACCTCGTAGAGGGTCGGGGTGTGACTGCTAAACCTATTAACGGATGGTATTCCCTGTGCCTGCAGAGCATGAAGTGAGGACACCAGGACATGGAAACACACACACTGTACACACACACAGACACAGACACACGCACTGCATTACTCAGGCCCTAGTCCACTAGACAGATGTGCCTCCCCTGACTGTAGAAACAGCCTCCACATCTGGACTAGCAGTTAGGTGTGTAGAGGTTTCCCAGGACCCCTCTATGCCCCAACCCTATCGCCCCCTCCACCTCCACCTCCACACGCATGCACGCATGCGCGCACGCGCACACACACACACACACACACACATATACCCCCATGCATGCACATACACACAGCACCACACTCATGTGTGCCTGCCCTGCTTTTTCCATTCTCTGCCCTGCGACGTGGCAAACGTTATACATTCCACACTCACACCTCAACATAAAGCTCCTCACTGAAACAGATATCCCTTCTCTCTCTGATGAGCTGCCAGGAGTAGAGGCAAATGGGAATACAACATGGAATGATAACCCACCACCTCACATCAGTGCTACCTCCCACGGGACAACAGGGTGATAAAATGTGAGTCTGGCCAAGGTGGTATAACTCTAACTCCCTTCTACATGTAATGAGAATGAGGAATGCAGATGTCCTCTTACGTGATACAGGGTTCCTCTCTCTTGGATAGTGCTAATTACTGGAATTATTTAGTTTGAGTCCCATATGGCACCCTATTTCGTAAATACTGTAGTGCACTAATTTATCAAGACAGTTGCTTCTCTTAGTTTGCATCTCTCTTTGGAGATAACCACCTTCCTACATCAGTTCATGTGCAGGAGTAACCATACTCCTTGCAGTCAACAGATGTGGCCCACAAATTATTTTTTTCTGCCGTTGTTAATTGCGACCCAGGAACCCAGGAGGAAGAGAGGTAACATCCCAAATGGCACCCTATCACATATATAGTGCACTACATTTGACCAGGACCCCATAGGGCTCTGGTCAAAAGTAGTGCACTATAAAGGGAATAGGGTGCCATTTGGGATGCAGCCTCTATTTTACATAGATACCGAAAAGCTATCATTTAATGAGAAAAAAAATGTCACATTCCCTGAGCTGAACCCTATTGGTTCTGTCTGTGACTGTGTTAGTTGAACATTTCTTCCCCCCCGCCCCCCGCCCCCTACCACCACCATCAACCCACCACCCACCATCAACCCAGCACCCTGTCAATGCCACCTCGTTTTGATGTTCAGATAGGTCCTTGCACCTCGGCCGCCGCAATTTGACACAACTAATGTAGACCAGGTCTTTAATGACACCCAGGAATATATTACCCAGCCAGGACATAATAATAATGGAGAAGCATCAATCAAAGAGGGCCTGTGCATACATTGTGTAATACACCTTATCTCTGCCTGACACAGGCAGTCTGTGACTGCGTCAGCCTGCCATGGAAAGGGAGAAGGAGAAGGAGATTGGCTGAATTCCAAAGGGCACCCTATTCCCTATGTAGTGCACTACTTTTGACCAGAGCCATAGGAGCCCTATGGGTCCTGGTCAAAAGTAGTGCACTAAATAGAGAGTAGGGTGCCATTTGGGTCAGTGGCTCTGTGTGCTGTGGCGGCTCTGCTGCCTGCCTGCCATTGCAGCCCCAGTTAGCAGTGTATAAATATGCTGTTTAAGAGTCAATGACATTTTAATAAGGTAAAGCTGACAGCTAGCTCAGGCTAGGGCTCTCACAAACACCCAGTTGTTTCAGAAAAACCTTGGCTTCAAAAAATAGGCTAGGAATAATACATGTTTGTAGAATGGTGGATTTAAGAACAATGATATTGTTTCTCCTTGAATATCTATGGCCCCTCCAGTGTTCACACACTCAAACATACACATACCCTCCAAACTGTCAACCATAGACTGTTTACCCCTCACCCCCCCTACCCCCTACTAAATATTTTCCAAACAGGCGTTAACTGGGCTCAGCTGCGAAACTGTTCTGGCTCTCATCTCCACTTTCCATATTATTTAGAGAGAGGCCTTCTTGTTGCATGTTTCTTTTCTTGTTCTGCTGACTGTTCTCACCAGCCACCAGCCACCTCTCAAAGTCCTCATTGTGCTCTTGAATGGCAGGGTGATGTCATTGGCTCCGGAACACCTGGGAAATCCTTGAGCTTATGATGTCAGAGTCTGTTTGGACAAGGCTTTTCATAGACTGTCTCCCAAATGGCACCCCATTCCCTATATACTGCACTACTTTTAACCAGAGGTCTATTCCCTATATACTGCACTACTTTTAACCAGAGGTCTATTCCCTATATACTGCACTTCTTTTGACCAGAGCCCAATGGACCATATGTACTATACAGGGAATAGGGTGCCATTTGGGACACACATAGGCTGCTTGGCGGGGAGCCTGCGTCAGACAGACTGGTAGAGGACCTGTTTGTTAGCTGTGATTAATGGTGGCACCAGCTGGGCATAGCCTACTGTATGGGTACTAGTGTTAGATTACATCCCAAATGTCACCCTATTCCCTACATAGTGCACTACTTTTGACCAAAGCTCATAGGGCTTTGGTCAAAAGTAGTGCACTACATAGGGTGCCATTTGGGACACATGCTTAAGTTAGAGCGCCAGAGTCAGCTATGTTTAAAAGTACTGAAGTTGTTATCCACCCAATGGTTGAGTTAATGGAGCCCTATGTCACTACAGTAGCTGCCACTTTATGGTGTTGTAGACGTTCATCATCTGTGTTCTCAATCAGTAACACACCAGTTATTATGACTCTACAATACAATTCAAGTGATCATTAGATTCCACTGTGTACCCCTGTAAATCATCCACCCATGTCTGTGTTTCCATTCCATTATGTCAATCAAATGGCTACTGTCACTGGGTTGGAGGCAGCCAGACAAGGATTAAGTCCTATTTTTTTTATTTAACAAGGCAAGTCAGTTAAGATCAAATTCTTATTTTCAATGGTGGCCTAGGAAGAGTGGGTTGTTCAGGAGCAGAACAATAGATATTTACCTTGTCAGCTCTGGGATTCGATCTTGCAACCTTTCGGTTACAAGTTCAACGCTCTAACCACTAGGCTACCTGCCGCCGCTATGGCTCGGGTGGTGCTGGAAAAACATCAGATCCATACACACACAGACCCAACCCAGACCATTCAACTTGCAATGCCAGACAGAACAGCAATACCTCACCAACAACACTGACAGTCAGTTATCTCTATTTGAGCCCTCCAGAGCCAATGAATCAACCAGGATTTGAATGATTATTAGTAGTATGTTTGTCTGGGTTCCCTGTATCTTCGGAAAGAATGTAGTCCCCACGTCACAGACTGAGCATCAGAGGAAAGATAAATCATTTCTAATAGACTAGTCTCTTTTTTACTCATGGGATGAGTCCCAAATGGTATCCTATAGGACTCTGGTCGTTAGTTGTGCACTATATAGGGAATAGGGTGCCATTTGGGACAACGTATAATGCCTCAGATTTAGGACAGCCTTAGCACAAGCAGCTCATGAGCCTGGCGTATTCAGAAATAAAGAGGAGTAAAGGTCCCGCTGACTTAAACCTGTGGCTCACTGTCTCTCTGCTGTCTCTCTGCTCTGCTGCATTCTCTACATTAGAGAGATCAGCCTGTTGGCCTGTTGGTGTCATGGATAGCGTCTCAAATGGCACCCTATTCCCCAAAGGTCTCTGGTCAAAAGGAGTGCACTGTATGGGGAATATGGGTGCCATTTGGGTCACAGACATGTTCAATTGGCTGTATAGTATTGTGTCCTGTTATAGCTGTCGCTCTCCTCATCCTCGGATGAGGTGAGGAGAGAAGGATCTTCTGACCAAAATGCGGAGTCAGGGAAATATGCCATCTTTATTTATTTACAACGATAACTGATGACACGAAAACAAACAAAACACTTTCAACAAACTACAAAATAAGAAAACGACGTACACGCAACCTGAACATAAACTTACATGGACAAACGTAAACTCACGAACAGGAACGTACATCAAAACGAACGAACAGCCAAACAGCTCCAAAAGTGAATACAACGAACATAACGAAGACATCACAGGAGACAATCACCCACAAACACACAGTGATAATGCCCTACCTAAATATGACTCTTGATTAGAGGAAAATGCAAACCACCTGCCTCTAATCAAGAGCCATACCAGGCAAACCGAAACCAACATAGAAACAGATAACATAGACTGCCCACCCAAAACACATGCCCTGACCATAAACACATAAAAACTAACATAAATAGGTCAGGACTGTTACAGTACCCCCCCCCCAAGGTGCGAACGCCGGGCGCACCAGCACAAAGTCCAGGGGGGGGTCCGGGTGGGCAGTTGACCACGGTGGTGGTTCCGGTTCAGGACGCTGTCCCCGTACCACCATAGTCACTCCCCTCTTCTTTCTACCCCTTCTAATGCCCACCCTAACACTACCTTCCCCTAAATAAACAGCTAGCACCAGGACAAGGGGCAGCACCGGGACAAGGGGTAGCACCGGGACAAGGGGCAGCACCAGAACAAGGGGCAGCACCAGGATAAGGACCATCACTGGAATAAGGGGCAGCACCGGGACAAGGGGCAGCACCGGGACAAGGGGCAGCACCGGGACAAGGGGCAGCACCGGGACAAGGGGCAGCACCGGGACAAGGGGCAGCACCGGGACAAGGGGCAGCACCGGGACAAGGGGCAGCACCGGGACAAGGGGCAGCACCGGGACAAGGGGCAGATCCCGGCTGAAGGACTCTGGCAGGTCCTGTTTGGACGGCTCTGGCAGGTCCATGCTGGCTGACGGCTCTCGACGCTCATGGCAGACTGACGGCTCTCTACGCTCATGGCAGGCTGACGGCTCTCTACGCTCATGGCAGGCTGACGGCTCTCTACGCTCATGGCAGGCTGACGGCTCTCGACGCTCATGGCAGGCTGACGGCTCTCGACGCTCATGGCAGGCTGACGGCTCTCGACGCTCATGGCAGGCTGACGGCTCTCGACGCTCATGGCAGGCTGACGGCTCTCGACGCTCATGGCAGGCTGACGGCTCACGACGCTCATGGCGCTCTGACGGCTCTGGCTGCTCATGGCTCTCTGACGGCTCTGGCTGCTCATGGCTCACTGACGGCTCTGGCTGCTCATGGCTCCTTGACGGCTCTGGCTGCTCATGGCTCACTGACGGCTCTGGCTGCTCATGGCTCGCTGGCGGCTCTGGCAGATCCTGTCTGGTTAGCGGCTCTGGCAGATCCTGTCTGGTTGGCGGCTCTGGCAGATCCTGTCTGGTTGGCGGCTCTGGCAGATCCTGTCTGTTTGGCGGCTCTGGCAGATCCTGTCTGGTTGGCGGCTCTGGCAGATCCTGTCTGGCTGACGGCTCTAGCGGCTCCTGTCTGGCTGATGGCTCTAGCGGCTCCTGTCTGGCTGACGGCTCTGTAGGCTCATGGCAGACGGGCGGCTTTGCAGGCTCATGGCAGACGGGCGGCTTTGCAGGCTCCTGGCAGACGGATGGCTCAGATGGCGCTGGGGAGACGGATGGCTCAGATGGCGCTGAGGAGACAGATGGCTCAGATGGCGCTGGGGAGACGGATGGCTCAGATGGCGCTGGGGAGACGGATGGCTCAGATGGCGCTGGGGAGACGGATGGCTCTGGCCGGATATGGCGCACTGTAGACCTGGTGCGTGGTGCCGGAACTGGAGGCACCGTGCTAATGATAAGCACCTTCCTACTAGTGCGGGGAGCAGAGACAGGGCACACTGAACTCTCAAAGCGTACTCTATACCTGGTGCGTGGTACCGGCACTGGTGGCACCTGGCTGAGGGCACGCACCTCAGGACTAGTACGGGGAGAAGTGACAGTGTGTACAGGACTTGGGAGACGCACAGGTGGCTTAGTGCGTGGGGCCGGAACTGGAGGCACCGAACTGGATACACGCACTATAGGGAGAGTGCGTGGAGGAGGAACAGGGCTCTGGAAATGCACTGGTAGCCTAGTGCGTAGTGTAGGCACTGTAGGTACTAGGCTGGGGCGGGGAGGTGGCGCCGGAAATACCGGACCGTGCAGGCGTACTGGCTCTCTTGAGCATTGAGCCTGCCCAACCTTACCTGGTTGAATGCTCCCGGTCGCCCTGCCAGTGCGGCGAGGTGGAATAGCCCGCACTGGGCTATGCAGGCGAACCGGGGAAACCATGCGTAAGGCAGGTGCCATGTATGCCGGCCCGAGGAGACGCACTGGAGACCAGACGCGTTGAGCCGGCCTCATGACACCTGGCTCAATGCCCAATCTAGCCCTACCAGTGCGGGGAGGTGGAATAACCCGCACTGGGCTATGCACACGTACAGGAGACACCGTGCGCTCTACTGCGTAACACGGTGTCTGCCCGTACTCCCGCTCTCCACGGTTAGCCTGGGAAGTGGGCGCAGGTCTCCTACCTGCCCTTGGCCCACAACCCCTTAGCCCCCCCCCAAGAAATTTTTGGGAGTTACTCACGGGCTTTTCGGGCTTCCGTGCAAGACGTGTCCCCTCATAATTCCGGTTACGAGCTTGAATCTCCGGCTTCCATCCACGTCTCCTAGCTGCCTCCTCATACCAGCGCCGCTCCGCCTTCGCTGCTTCCAATTCCTCCTTTGGACGGCGATATTCCCCTGGTTGAGCCCAAGGTCCTCTACCGTCCAAAATCTCCTCCCAAGTCCAAAAGTCCTTATTGCTCCGTCCATTTTTCCCATACCGCTTGGTCACATTTTGTTGGTGGGTGATTCTGTTATAGCTGTCGCTCTCCTCATCCTCGGATGAGGTGAGGAGAGAAGGATCTTCTGACCAAAATGCGGAGTCAGGGAAATATGCCATCTTTATTTATTTACAACGATAACTGATGACACGAAAACAAACAAAACACTTTCAACAAACTACAAAATAAGAAAACGACGTACACGCAACCTGAACATAAACTTACATGGACAAACGTAAACTCACGAACAGGAACGTACATCAAAACGAACGAACAGCCAAACAGCTCCAAAAGTGAATACAACGAACATAACGAAGACATCACAGGAGACAATCACCCACAAACACACAGTGATAATGCCCTACCTAAATATGACTCTTGATTAGAGGAAAATGCAAACCACCTGCCTCTAATCAAGAGCCATACCAGGCAAACCGAAACCAACATAGAAACAGATAACATAGACTGCCCACCCAAAACACATGCCCTGACCATAAACACATAAAAACTAACATAAATAGGTCAGGACTGTTACATGTCCTGACTTCATAGTGACGGAGATAAGCTTGGACTCAGACTTGACTGAATGTCGACTGGAGAGATGTTATGTGAGCCATTGTTTTTGAAACAAAGCTCCATGGTGTCAGACAGCTTTGGCTAATACAAACATTACACAGTTGTAGTGCAAGATAGGCAGTCATAACTAAAATACTGTGAGCCCACCTGTCTATACAAAAATAGAAAATCATTGGTTAGACTTGAAATCGCCCATGATGCTGCTCCTCCTCTGTGTCTGTAACAGTAACAGAAACTCTTCCTGATTTGTAAATGTGTAGTTGCCATATCTCATTGGTAGGTGACAGTCTGTCCCCTGATAAGCCGTGACTAGACAGGATGAATCCCTGCTTAACGCTTCAGACAGACACCACACCCAAGCCAGGCATCCAGTCCACACATCTCCATACACAGCTGTCACCTTTCCTATAATCAATGTACTGTCCTGTCTCTGGGTGTCAGCAGCTATAATATAACACATTCAGGAGGTGACCCTCATGGCATAGAGGCATTTGATCCACGAAGAGAGTACAATCCTATCTTTAGAAGATTCCGTTTAAACAATTAGCACCATCTTTTTACAGGGATGTTGTGTGTTACTGTGAATAGCTGTGACTACCGGCCTATAACAGTAGTAGCATTAGACTAAAAAGGAAAACAAAACACACTTCCTGTAATACTTGGCAACATATCGTACACATAATCTCAACATATAAGTCTTTAAAAAGTATTGCAATATAAGATAAATCAAAACAAATCTGTGACGAAAATTCCGCAGAAGACGAGACATGATATGAAATGTCTAATGAGAGGTAAATTTACCAACAATATTGGTAGACCGCAACGGTTGCATGGATACACACTGTTCCATCACTGTTGCTGGTTGGTTGTGACCCATAGCCTGGTTAAACCAGGCTGAATGCTGTACTCTGTGGTGAACACAACATTTAGTGTGGTTTAACCAGGCTACATGACCCAGGCAGCTTCACATTAAACGCATGTGACTGCCCGACTGCTGCTATAGGCAAACCAACCCCAGCTCATTAAAGGGGACTGGGATAGCAGGGACTAATGGAGGAGGGTGTGGTGTCAGATGTGCAACCCTGAATGACCCCAGTGCATTGTGGAGTAAACTCTGTCATTCTGAAGCCCTCAATGTCCATTAAAAGGCTTTTAAGTGTGGCTGTGTTCCGTAAATGCATGTGTATGTGAGCTAATGACAATGTATACACTGTATTTATGTGTGTGCTGTAAGGGCACCACAGTGATTTAGTAGAAGTTTCCATTGTGATCTCTGTCCAAATCTTTTATTGCTTTTCTGAACCACTTTCAACACTTATCGAGCCCTATTGAAAACAGGGATATAGTACAACAGCACACAGCCGGTCCAGCTCAAAGTGTAGTGATATGGCTGCCCTCTACACATGTCAGCTCTCCCTAAACAAACGTGAAAGCTTTCCATGAAGACTGCTGCTTCGTGTCACGTACAGCTCCCACTCATCACTGCCTATCGGCACACGGTCTTCTGTTGGGTTCTCTACTCTCCTCTTCTCCTCTTCTCCTCTCCTCTTCTCCGCTTCCCCTCTTCTCCTCTCCTTTCTCTAACATACTGGAACAAAGGTAAGCTGGTCCACTCCTCCTCCCATCTGTTAAAAGTAAGGACTCTAATATTAGTCAAGGGAACATCACAAATGGCCTCCTGTTTCCTATATGTTGCACTACTTTTGACCAAAGCCCTGATCAGTAGTAGTGCACCATGAAGGGGATAAGGTGCCATTTGGGACGCAAACTAAATCTTTGATCAATACGCAGCATATTACATGCCAGCTTTGTGGGTCCAGAGCCAGCTAATCCCTGACATCCTAAATGAGTACCTGCTTTGTTAACCTTTGATCTGCGGCGTTAGGACACGCACCGGCCCAATTACACCCCTGGGTTTATGAGAGGGCAACAACGTGCTCATGGAGACACAGAGGGATTTGGGCTTATTTATTACAATGCAAGAGTTGTTTCGGGAGACTGTCAGCACAGCTGAAACTTAAGGGGTTGAGGGGTTAGAATGTTAAAGGACAAATGGGGTTGTGTTAATTAATGTATAAAAGCATGTATAGGGTTTGGCTGCCCACCACAGTTTGACCCAAAACTCTGGCCCTGAAGGGCCTTAAAAACACACCACCACCCCTACTATCACCACACCATCACCACTACCATCACTCCTACCATCACCACTACTACCAGCACCACCATCACCACTACCACCACCACTACCATCACCACCACCCCTACCATCGCCACTACCACCAGCACCACCATCACCACTACCACCACCACTACCATCACCACCACCACTACCATCACCACTACCATCACCACCACCACTACCATCACCACTACCATCACCACACCATCACCACTACCACCACCACCACCACTACCATCACCACCACCACTACCATCACCACACCATCACCACTACCACCACCACCACCACTACCACCACCACTACCATCACCACCACCCCTACCATCACCACTACCATCACCACCACTACCACTACCATCACCACCACCACTACCATCACCACCACCCCTACCATCACCACTACCATCACCACCACTACCACTACCATCACCACCACCACTACCATCACCACCACCCCTACCATCACCACTACCATCACCACCACCACTACCACTACCATCACCACTACCATCACCACCACCACCACTACCATCACCACTACCATCACCACCACCACTACCACCACTACCACCACTACCACCACCACTACCATCACCACTAACATCACCATCACCACTACCATCACTACCACCACTACCACCACCACTACCATCACCACCACCACTACCACCACCACTACCACCACCACTACCACCACCAATACCATCACCACTACCATCACCACCACCACTACCATCACCACCACCACTACCATCACCACTACCATCACCACCACCACTACCATCACCACTACCATCACCACCACCACTACCATCACCACCACCACTACCATCACCACTACCATCACCACCACCACTACCATCACCACTACCACCACCACTACCACCACCACTACCATCACCACTACCATCACCACCACCACTACCATCACCACCATCACTACTATCACCACCACCACTACCATCACCACCACCACTACCATCACCACCATCACTACTATCACCACCACCACTACCATCACCACCACCACTACCACAACCACTAACATCACCACTACCATCACCACTACCATCACCACTACCATCACCACCACCATCACTACCATCACCACTACCATCACCACTACCATCACCACCACCAATACTACCACCACCACTACCACCACCACTACCATCACCACTACCACCACCACTACCACCACCACTACCATCACCACTACCATCACCACCACCAATACTACCACAACTACCATCACCACTACCACCACCACTACCATCACCACCACCAATACTACCACCAGCACTACCATCACCACTACCATCAGCACCACCATCACCACTACCATCACTACCACCAGCACTACCATCACCACTACCATCACCACTACCATCACCACTACCATCACCACCAGCACCACTACCATCACCACTACCATCACCACTACCATCACCACCAGCACCACTACTATCACAACTACCACCACCACTACCATCACCACTACCATCACCACCACCATCACCACTACCATCACCACCACCAATACTACCACCAATACTACCACCACTACCATCACCACCACCAATACTACCACCAGCACTACCATCACCACTACCATCACCACCACTACCATCACCACTACCACCACCACTACCATCACCACTACCATCACCACCACCAATACTATCACCAGCACTACTGAGATTTCAGCTACAATGTTTGTGGTTTTGGTTTCTGGCAATAGGCAACCGTATGGCTCCTGAAATTAGATGCCCTAGGATAGTACTTTGAGTACATAACAGCGCTTTTGATTGGAGTAAATTCAGATTTATGTAACAGATGGCTGTTAGTGGTCTGCTCTGCACTATGATTTGTCTTTGTCTTGTGCCTCTTCCCGAGGAGTGGCTAAGTTTCCACCCTGACAGCTAGGCTGCTATGGTACTAGGACACCCAGGGGTACATTGAGCTGTAATGGGCAGAGAAGTGATGAACTCTCCCCTCCCTGACAGCCAGCCAGCCCCAGTGTTGGGGTAGTGGATGTGGGGGAGGGGTAGAGGGTGGTTGGCATGGGGATAAATGTTCACTAGGGGCTCAGTCAGTCAGTTGGAAGGACAAGGCTGTAATAGGAAACCTCTCCAACCCACTGTTAAAAAATGTCAAACCCCCATTTATAACCAGCCACATTTGCGGGGAGATTAAAAAAGGCACAGAAGACCCAAAGCACCAATTTCGTTTCTAAAACTCAATCCACCAGCAGAGGGATTTGCATAGCTAATTAGAGACAGTGCCACTCCGTCTCTCTCCTCCTCTCATCGTCCTCCTCCGTCTCTTCCTTTTCTGATGGAGCTCAGCTTTGTAGTGACAGCAAAGATAGGTTGAGACTTGCACAAAGACCTTCTGAACTTGTTTTTATCTGGCTAAATAAAACACCATGTTTCCAATGGAAAGTATTACTGTAACAGGTCTTTCTCTGTCAATGTCAGCTTATATGTTCCTGGTGTTATGTTATTGTATATGCAAATACGTTTGTGCTGGCCTACATTTGTAGCAGTGCATGTTCGTTTTCTGTTGTCATGGATTGCTTGTTTGTGTTGTGTCGTAGAGACGTTTTAAATGTCACATTGTGTGGGTTGGAGCAGTGGGATTTGACGATGATGAGGATTGTATCCCAAATGGCACCCTTATTGCCTATTAAGTGCACTAATTTGTAACCAGGGCCCAAAAGTAGTGCACTATACAGGGAATGGGGTGTCATTTGGGACGTAACTAAGGTCCTTCTGTCTTCTGGCCAACTACACATACTGGCTGATTAGCTGTCTTCTGAGATGAGCCTTATGAAGAAATACGGTATGAATGTCTTTAACTGTTCCTCTATCTCCTAATCTCTCTCTCTCTCTCTCTCTCTCTCTCTCTCTCTCTCTCTCTCTCTCTCTCTCTCTCTCTCTCTCTCTCTCTCTCTCTCTCTCTCTCTCTCTCTCTCTCTCTCTCTCTCTCTCTCTCTCTCTCTCTCTCTCTCTCTCTCTCTCTCTCTCTCTCTCTCTCTCTCTCTCTCTCTCTCTCTCTCTCCCTCCCTCCCCTTGGCTCTCTCTTTCTCTTTCTCGCTCTCTCTCCCTCCCTCCCCTTGGCTCTCTCTCTTGATCGCTCTATCTCTTTTGCTCTCTATCTTTTGCTCTCTCTCTTTTGCTCTCTCTTGCTCTCTCTCTCTCTCTCTCTCTCCCTCTCTCCCCTTGGCTCTCTCTCTCTCTCTCCCCCCTTTACTCTCTCTCTCTCTCTCTCTCTCTTTCTCTTTCTCTTTCTCGCTCTCTCTCTCGATCTCTCTCTTTTGCTCTCCCTCTCTCTCTCTCTCTCGATCTCTCTCTTTTGCTCTCCCTCTCTCTCCATCTATCTCTCTCTCTTTTGCTCTCTCTCTTTTGCTCTCTCTCTCTCTCTCTCTCTCTCTCTATCTCTCTCTCTCCCCCCTTGACTCTCTCTCTCTTTCTCTTTCTCGCTCTCTCTCTCTCTTGATCTCTTTTTTTTGCTCTCCCTCTTTCTCCATCTATCTCTCTCTCTTTTGCTCTCTCTCTCTCTCTTTTGCTCTCTCTCTCTTTTGCTCTCTCTCTTTTGCTCTCTCTCTTTTGCTCTCTCTTGCTCTCTCTCTTGCTCTCTCTCTTTTGCTCTCTCTTTTGCTCTCTCTCTCTTTTGCTCTCTCTCTTTCTTTCACTCTCTCTCTCTCTGTCTTTGATTTCTCTCTTTTGCTCTCTCTCTCACACACACACTCTCTCGCTCTCTTGTCATGTGCCATGTACGATCAGCCTCTCCACAGTCAAATGGGTATAAGAACACACACCTTTAGGGAGGGGTTAGGACAGCCACATCCACCAATATCAATAGTATTAAACCAAGTGCAAGAGTGAGAAATCAAATGTATATCCCCCTATATATGGGGTTTTCTGCAGATCTTCACCCCCAATTAGACTTAACTGCCATAGAGAATGATGTGGAGTCAGGGTGTCACAATAATAATAATAGTAATAGAAACAAAAATTGCTTGAATGCATATTAATGCAGATAATGTGGGTTCAGAAGTTCAGCCTTAGCATTAGAAATAGAAAATGGTTCATACGGCTTCTAATATCAATGCCTATGAACAATGTATTTGTTATGGAAATGATATACTGCACACTTATATAATGATTTAGTAACGATTCTTATGATTGGATTAAGATAAATATAATTATACTGATCTATTTCACCATGTTAATTGTGTTAAAGAATGAGAAGTAATTTCGTGTTGTGGACATTACTCCTTGTATTGCACAGAACTTCCCGTGCCTGTAAACTTTATCTGTTGCCTATTAAGTCACTTAAACGACCCGGAATGAAACCAATGGCTGCATCTAAGAACTGTTATAGCTCCTTAGGCCAAGTTTGTAGTCTGTTCTTGTCAATTCAATTTAAGGGGCTTTATTGGCATGGGAAACATATGTTTAAATTGTCAAAGCAAGTGAAATAGATAATAAACTAAAGTGAAATAAACAGTAAAAAATTAACAGGAAACATTACAGTTCCAAAATAATACAATTTCAAATGTCATATTATGTCTTTATACCGTGTTGTAATGATAAATTAACATAAATATAGATTGTATTTACAATGGTGTTTGATCTTCACTGGTTGCCCTTTTCTTGTGGCAACAGGTCACAAATCGTGCTGCTGTGATGGCACACTGTGGTATTTCACCCAGTAGATATGGGAGTTTATCAAAATTGGGTTTGTTTTCGAATTCTTTGTGTGTAATCTGAGGGAAATATGTGTCTCTATGGTCATACATTTGGCAGGAGGTTAGGAAGTGCAGCTCAGTTTCCACCTAATTTTGTGGGCAGTGTACACATAGCCTGTCTTCTCTAGAGAGCCAGGTCTGTCTTCGGCGGCCTTTCTCAATAGCAAGGCTATGCTCAGTCTGTACATAGTCAAAGATTTCCTTAATTTTGGGTCAGTCACAGTGATCAAAACAAATCAAATCAAATTGTATTTGTCACATACACTTGGTTAGCAGATGTTAATGCGAGTGTAGCCAAATGCTTGTGCTTCTAGTTCCGACAATGCAGTAATAACCAACAAGTAATCTAACCTAACAATTCCACAACTACTACCTTATACACACAAGTGTAAAGGGATAAAGAATATGTACATAAAGATATATGAATGAGTGATGGTACAGAACGGCATAGGCAAGATGCAGTAGATGGTATAGAGTACAGTATATACATATGAGATGAGTAATGTAGGGTATGTAAACATAAAGTGGCATAGTTTAAAGTGGCTAGTGATACATGTATTACATAAAGATGGAAAGATGCAGTAGATGATATAGAGTACAGTATATACATATACATATGAGATGAGTAATGTAGGGTATGCAAACATTATATTAAGTGGCATTGTTTAAAGTGGCTAGTGGTACATTTTTACATAATTTCCATCAATTCCCATTATTAGTGGCTGGAGTTGAGTCAGTATGTTGGCAGCGGCCACTAAATGTTAGTGGTGGCTGTTTAACAGTCTGATGGCCTTGAGATAGACGCTGTTTATCAGTCTCTCGGTCCCTGCTTTGATGCACCTGTACTGACCTCCCCTTCTGGATGATAGCGGGGTGAACAGGCAGTGGCTTGGGTGGTTGTTGTCCTTGATGATCTTTATGGCCTTCCTGTGACATCGGGTGGTGTAGGTGTCCTGGAAGGCATGTAGTTTGCCCCCGGTGATGCGTTGTGCAGACCTCACTACCCTCTGGAGAGCCTTACGCTTGTGGGCGGAGCAGTTGCCGTACCAGGCGGTGATACAGCACGACAGGATGCTCTCGATTGTGCATCTGTAGATGTTTGTGAGTGCTTTTGGTGACAAGCCGAATTTCTTCAGCCTCCTGAGGTTGAAGAGGCGCTGCTGCGCCTTCTTCACAACGCTGTCTGTGTGGGTGGACCAATTCAGTTTGTCCGTGATGTGTACACCGAGGAACTTAAAACTTTCCACCTTCTCCACTACTGTCCCGTCGATGTGGATAGGGGGGTGCTCCCTCTGCTGTTTCCTGAAGTCCACAATCATCTCCTTTGTTTTGTTGACGTTGAGTGTGAGGTTATTTTCCTGACACCACACTCCGAGGGTCCTCACCTCCTCCCTGTAGGCAGTCTCATCGTGGTTGGTAATCAAGCCTACCACTGTAGTGTCGTCCGCAAACTTGATGATTGAGGCGTGTATGGCCACGCAGTCATGGGTGAACAGGAGAGGGCTCAGAACGCACCCTTGTGGGGCCCCAGTGTTGAGGATCAGCGGGGTGGAGATGTTGTTACCTACCCTCACCACCTGGGGGCGGCCCGTCAGGAAGTCCAGGACCCAGTTGCACAGGGCGGGGTCGAGACCCAGGGTCTCGAGCTTGATGACGAGTTTGGAGGGTACTATGGTGTTAAATGCTGAGCTGTAGTCGAGGAACAGCATTCTCACATAGGTATTCTTCTTGTCCATATGGGTTAGGGCAGTGTGCAGTGTGGTTGCGATTGCGTCGTCTGTGGACCTATTGGGTCGGTAAGCAAATTGGAGTAGGTCTAGGGTGTCAGGTAGGGTGGAGGTGATATGGTCCTTGACTAGTCTCTCAAAGCACTTCATGATGACGGAAGTGAGTGCTACGGGGCGGTAGTCGTTTAGCTCAGTTACCTTAGCTTTCTTGGGAACAGGAACAATGGTGGCCCTCTTGAAGCATGTGGGAACAGCAGACTGGGATAAGGATTGATTGAATATGTCCTTAAACACACCAGCCAGCTGGTCTGCGCATGCTCTGAGGACGTGGCTGGGAATGCCGTCTGGGCCTGCAGTCTTGCGAGGGTTAACACGTTTAAATTTTTTACTCACCTCGGCTGCAGTGAAGGAGAGCCCGCAGGTTTCGGTAGCGGGCCGTGTCAGTGGCACTGTATTGTCCTCAAAGCGAGCAAAAAAGTTATTTAGCCTGTCTGGGAGCAAGACATCCTGGTCCGCGACGGGGCTGGTTTTCTTTTTGTAATCCGTGATTGATTGTAGACCCTGCCACATACCTCTTGTGTCTGACCTGTTGAATTGTGACTCTACTTTGTCTCTATACTGGGACTTAGCTTGTTTGATTGCCTTGCGGAGAGAATAGCTACACTGTTTGTATTCGGTCATGTTTCCGGTCACCTTGCCCTGGTTAAAAGCAGTGGTTCGCGCTTTCAGTTTCACGCGAATGCTGTCATCAATCCACGGTTTCTGGTTTGGGAATGTTTTAATCGTTGCTGTGGGTATGACATCGTCAATGCACTTTCTAATGAACTCGCTCACCGAATCAGCGTATTCGTCAATATTGTTGTTGGACGCAATGCGGAACATATCCCAATCCACGTGATCGAAGCAGTCTTGAAGCGTGGAATCAGATTGGTGGGACCAGCGTTGAACAGACCTGAGCGAGGGAGCTTGTTGTTTTAGTTTCTGTTTGTAGGCTGGAAGCAACAAAAGTTAGGTTATCTGCCACTGTATATTCTTTGTTTAGGGCCAAATAGCATTCTTGTTTGCTCTGTTTTTTTGTAAATTCTTTCCAATGTGTCAAGTAATTATCTTTTTGTTATCTCATGATTTGGTTGGGTCTAATTGTGTTGCTGTCCTGGGGCTTTGTGGGGTCTTTCGCTCGCTCGCTCGCTCGCTCGCTCTGTCTGTCTGTCTGTCTGTCTGTCTGTCTGTCTGTCTGTCTTCTATAGCCAACTCCTATACTCTCTCTCTCTCTCTCGCCTCCTCTCAGAATATCTGTGGTGCTGAGAGACTTTGCACTGTGTGTTTTCTTAATCATGTGGAAATTAGCCCCTCGTCGCCGATAAAATCCACAAATCCCTTCGCCTTCCCTCCGTCTGTCCAGACAGTAAGAATGAGGATTGTTCAAAAACTTTGGAAAACGCTGCCTCACCGTGTGTCGTTTATTTTCATTGCCAGAGAGGAAAATATGCTGTCTTTATGCACTGTTTGTGTTTGTGTATGTTAAAGATCCTCAGTGTTTAGCTTGTAAAACCTAACTCTCTAGTCCATTATTTCCAGCAGGCCCAACATTCATTCTCTGCCTTGAGTTGTTTGTCCTTACTGTAGTTTAGTACAATGCTAGTGATCTAGTGTGACTGACCGGGCATAGAACCCCGGTGTCTTGCATGGCATAATACTGTGGTAAAGCCCACTGATCCTAAGCCTAGGCCGGGGGCTCTAACTTAGGCCCTAGCTAGTTTTCAGGTCTCAGGCAAGGTCACTTATCATACAAGCGTGGTTCATCTCCAGTACACTAGGTTCTACACGGTGTGGCAAAAGTACAGTATTGGTTTCTGTGTGGGCCAGAGCCTCCTTCCTCATCCACTCCCTCTCCATCTGTCCTCTCAATCTCCCCATCCTCTCCATCTCCCTGTCGCTCACCCACTCTCTCTTCACCCTTTCTCTTTCACCAATCCCTCGCTCTCCCTCTCCCACATCAGATCAGAGCCATGCAGCAGCTCCCTCCAGGCAGGCGAGCAGATCCCCGATCCTGAGCCACGCTGAAATAAATCACAGGCTGTTTTAATCAGAGTGAAACAGAGCAGGCCTATAAACGATGGGCGAAACTTAGGTCAACTTCCCCTCCTTGCCCTCTTTTTCTCTCTCCCTCCATCTCTCTCTCTCTCCCTATGAGTCTCGCTCTCTCTCGCTTTCCCTCCCTCGATTTGTCCCTCCCTCTCGCTCTCTAACTCTTTTCTTCTCTATCTCTCTTTATCTCTTTTTCTGTGTCCTTGACTGTGGGACGGACTCCTCCTGTAAACAAGCCAGGAATCACATTTTGGCATTCCTGAAACCACTCTGGATTTGATTTTACAACCCAATTAAAGCATGGCTGTAAATCAGCGGTGCAGCGTTCCATTTAGTTTCTCTCTCTCTCCTCTCCTTTTTTCTTCCTGTTTTCAGCGGGCACCTCGAGCAGAATTTAGTACTCCCCCGGGCCACAAACCAATATCTGAACAGGTCCCTTTAAAACCAATAAGGCAGAGAATGGGAGGCGCCTGACGAGGCTGTTTACAGGCCAGGGTAGACGCTACCCCGGGTGTCTCCTCTCCTCCCAGCTTGGTATGCCACATGCACTCACTGTTGTGATAGCCTACCACAGATCCCCTCAGTAGATCTACCTGCCAACAAAAAGTAGGCTTTTGATTCATAAGTAAAATCAATAGAGGAATACTCTGCCAGGCCAGCCTCACATTAATCTGAGGGGAGATTAATATGTCACGCAGAGTAGCAGAGGCGGCGACCGCCCGGCAACAGGAGGATTGTTTTTCATACCCGTCGTACATCCCAGACAGTAATTGCATAAGCTAATCAATCAAAAGGGATGGCACGGTTTTCATTTTTCATTAACGGGACAACGTGTTACTGGGGCCTGTCAGATGAGAGAGAAATGTATGTTAATGACTTATCAATAACTGGAGGCTGTATCTATGACGCACGGTAACTTAACAATGAATGACTGACTGGTTGACTCAAATGGCACCCTATTCCGTATATAGTGCACTACTTTAGTCTGAGGCTCAAAGAGCTCTGGTCTAATATAGTGCACTATATAGGGAATAAGGTGCCATTTAGGATGCACACAGGGACTGTCATTAAGCAGAGTTCCAGGCCTATTTTCCCTATAATTTTCCCTCTTTGAAACTAGAGCAAAGACTCCACTCATCTCTATAGGAAAGCCTGACACAATGAAATGACTGGAAATTAGATTATTTTCGACGAAGGCATTCAGTAGGCCGTCATTGTAAATAAGAATTTGTTCTTAACTGACTTGCCTAGTTAAATAAAGGTTAAATAAAATAAATAAATAAAACGTTTATTGTAACGTTTAGGCAGAAGTCGGAAATCAGTTGAAGGAAGTTGGATAGCTTTTGAAGTGGCAGTAGAAACAGACTTCTGACTCGAAAACTAAGCAGAGATGCAACAACTATTACTAGACTGACAGTGAAATTCCTATTCTGTTTCTCCCTTTGTTGATAGGCAGCATAAACTGCAGTGGGTAGTTAAAGTTATAGCACACACACCCACACACACACAGTTTTATGTACATACAGTATCTGGGATTCTTTTATTAAGTGATTAATGTGGCAGGCACCTTACAAAGACTGGATGACAAAGTTAATTTGGCCCCGGTAGACGTGTCAGAGAAATTATGTTCCAAATTGTTGCAGTGGCCTCACAAAGGCTCCATTATGCAGGACTATGTCGTTCATCCTCCCTGCTGCTAAACTGAAGGCTCCCAGCTCCCAGCTCTCTCTCACTCTCTCTCTCTCTCTCTCACACTGTATTTCAGGAATTTTTGTCGTAATGTTGGAGGCGTCACCGACTGAGGCATGAGACTAATCAACCTTCAAGTCAACTCTGAATGCCAAACAACTGCCAAGGCACTTTGACAAATAAAGGACACAGCCTTAAAAACCTATGGGTGAATTTGTGCTGTATCCATGTTATTGCTTTGTTTTGGTTTGAATAGCGAGAGTTACATGGATGAAATTAGAAATGGCAATTAGCAAAACATAGAATGAGGAGGAGGTCTGTAATGCATCAGAATTTCCGCACCCCCCATAGCAAATGAGCGAATCACTTAGAATATGAATAGACTTATTTTTTCCCTCAATTTGTAGGGGTTGACCGTTCCAGGGACGAAGTTTTTCAAATAGCCATTATGAAAAGCTTCTGCACCCATCCATCTCCATGGTAGGACTACCTATCCAGGTCAGAGGGCAGAAGAAGAGCAGAACACACACAATACACACTCTGAGACAGACATCTCAACAATGTGCTACTTTATCCTTTCTATAACAGAATGATTAAATACTAACCAGATGAACCTCAAGTCAAAGTAGGCCACATTTTTTGATGCAATGATGGACATCCATCTCATTCAAAGACTGATTCAGAGACCTAGGATTACTCCTCTGGGTTAACATGGAGTGCCATTGTTGATAACCTGCCCATGAGACGTATTGTTGACTCTACAATTCTACTGATTTCAGTGGGGTGTGAAACACCAGATTTGTTCTGTTTGTAACATGTTGTTTCAGCCAAGTCCTCACCAGAATACAATGTTTCCGTAGAGCGGAGTTTGAGACCAGCAACGTCATCTATGCATATATGGAAAGCTCCCTGAATAGTGTTAGATACATAGTTTCACAATAGTTTATAACACACTCTCTCATACATAGCAAGGTCAGCACTCTTGGCCTGAGTTGTCGTCATTGTTTGGCAAGTCTTGATGACCTTTTCAGTGAGTGAGTAATTAAGTTGAGAAGGTCTGTCAGAATGCCACTGGCAGTATGGTTAGCCATTGGTTTGTATTGGTTTCATCAGTTCTGTGCGTGCGTGCGCAGACACACACACACACACACACACACACACACACACACACACACACACACACACACACACACACACACACACACAGACACACACAGACACACACACAGACACACAGACACACACACACACATCCTGCTGTTAACACAGATCAGTCTTCCTATAACTGCTCTTCTCCCCCCTGTCACACAGATGTCCTGTTATAATCATCCCCACTCAACAGTCCCGGTGGTTTAGAGAGGAACAGTAAAAACAGATTGGGGGGAGAGAAGAGAGGAGGAGGGGGAGAGAGATGAGGGAGACAAAAAGACAGAGGAGAGAGTGAGAGGAGAGAGTGGGAGAAAGAAGAAAAAAGTGTGTGAGCGAGAGAGAGAGGAGAAAGGAGGAGAGGGATCCCAACAGAAACATGCCCTATAATGAACAGTAATAAACCAGACAGTGGGTTGCTGCATGGGCCATTATTGGATACATATGGTGACCGTGAATTTGTCCTTAGGTCTCCCTGATGCCTTCCCCAGCTGGCTGTGTGGCTCTGCTCTGCCTCTCTACTGTACCTGCTGGGTGATGGGACGCTCGCTGCCGGCCCTGCGGCAAGATGATTGGTGTAATGGCAATGGTAACTCATTGCTCAGATGGGTGGCCTGGCCCGTGTTGTCATTATCTATGGGTATTATGGGTAATGAGTCGGTAGTGGTTACAAGGATACCTCCATCGGTGGCACTATAGATCCCCACGTAAGAGACCAGAGCTGGATTCAAATACTATTCCAAATCTTTCAAATGCTTTGAGGGCTTGGTCTCGCCTGTTTTCAGACTATATTATTGGTCCATTAAGCCAGACAAGCTCAATCAATCCCAGATACAGTATTTCAGATGATTTTCGAATAGTATTTGAACCCAGGTCTGTAAGAGGGGTTGTCTGGTGAAACGTAATGGCCTCCTCTGGGGAAAGCAGCGTTAAACTGTGTGGTAGTATGAGACAAATTCAGTCAAACTGTGTGGTAGAAATTCTGTACTGGATGGATGAGGTACAGCCCACAGAGGTAGACTCTGGGGCCTGGGTGGGTTTGATGTGGTCTTTCCGGGGTTAAGGACCAGACAGGCTATTTCATCATAATGTATGCCCACCCAAACTCTCATCGGCTACAGTACACACACACACACACACACACACACACACACACACACACACACACACACACACACACACACACACACACACACACACACACACACACACACACACACACACACACACACACACACACACACACACACACACACACACACATTCCCTTTAACATACAGCCAATCTCTTTTACACTCAAATAGAGTGGAAGTATGGTTGGAGAGCTTTTTGAGGCTAATTAAATAGTTAAATGAAAGGATTGTAAAGAAGGTTTTAATCTTTATGTGAGTAATTCCTCTCTGCAAACGACCCCTCTGTTTCTCTATTGATTTGAATGTTGGTCCTTGTTTAACTTGTTACATGTTCTAGATAGGGCAAGAGGAGAACTAAAGGCCCTGTGGCCCTGTGGCCCTGTGGGGGTTGTTGTGGGTATGACAGTGAAAGGACTTCTGCTGGACTGTGTTTTACAGTATGGCTAGCATCTGCGTCAGAGACCAATTCAGTGACAGACCACATTTTCTCTCTCATCTCATGCCATGTGTTGGTTTATTTACTTGTCAATGAAGCTAATTTGAATGGGATTGGACAGCAATGTAACAGAAGGGTAACTACAGTATATTACTTCTATAGCACCTAAATTGGGTAATTAACACTAGATAAACAACTTTAAAGCCCTTAAGCCCTGTATTAACACGTCACAAATCCCTCTTCTCTCTTTCTATTCTCTAATCCTTTGCTTAGTTTGTGTACGAGACGCCAGTTTAGAAGAACGAGACCACCGGTTAGTTTAACATGGGATTAAAGTAGGTGTGAAGTTGTGCGGCTCTGGATTTGAGAGTTTTACTTGATTGCATTCTCAGTGATTTAAATAGGGGATAATGGGTTTGAAAAATCGGAGGGGCTGAATGCAAGAATGTATAGAACTTTAAAGAGAGTATACTGTTGCCTGAGAGAAGCCAGCAACACTATAACTCCCCACGTTGTATCATTTGTACTGAATCCTCACTAAGCACTATGTTATGATGACTCTGTAGTCAGTTGATATCTGATCATGGAAATATGTTTTAAATATATACTGTATATTTGCAGTCTTTAATTTAAGTAGTAGAACTATTTTGACCTGTCAAAAGGAAGACACAATCCATGTCTTTTTTACGGCAAGAGGAAAATATGCAATGTCTTGGATTCTGTTTTTCACTCCAGAAATAGCTCCATTCAGTAATTCTTAAATTGTTTTAACAAACAGATGACATATCACATACCAGGAATCCCAGTTCATGCCTAAACTGTCATGGAAGACCCAACGAGGAATTAGGTCAACAATGGAAAGATCTAAAACTCACCATCAAAAGCGTTTGCTGTCTGTAATTATTCTTTGGTCAAGCACTGAAGGACATTCTTTCTGTTTCAAGGTCTCACCGCAGAATCCTGGCTGTCGCACGACACAGAGACACACGTCATTTTCTGCTGCAGAAATTAGAAGAATGCATGGGAATAGAAAGAAAGGCTGACCTGGGTACTTTCCAAAAACAAAATGTGTTACAATGACAACAGAAAAACACATTGCCTGCCACAGTAAAGAGATGGGGACCGCATTGTAAATATTATGCTATCTGCTAGCGACTCCTCTGTGACATTCTTTCGAAATAGCCGCTATATGGTGTTATGAAAACAATGGTCTCATGTGGGATTCTGTTCACTACTAATCTACAACATTATCCTTTACACTGACACTAGATAGTAATACCTGCACTAGTGAGGGGAATTCCACATCATAACCATCATTTATTTTTTGTAAATATTGCTGCCATCAAATGGTAGGAGAGGTGTATTTTATATACTCTCTTGTTTGACTTTGTGAACACTTACATAATTGCCAGACATTATTATGGCTAAGCAGACGAGCATGTACCCAGGGGGGTATTCAAATGATCCTCTATCTACCCCCTACCCGGCCACACTCCAGGGCTGGGCACCATGCCAACCCCCTGGGGTGCCAGAGAGGCATAGTGCACCTTGACCAGGACAGATGTACTTAACACCTCCCCCTAGTAGTAGAAACATCCCCAAACAAAAGAGAAAAAAGGAGACATTTTTTCTCCTCCATCTCTATCTACTTCTATCTCCCTGTCTCCTCCTCCATCTCTCTCTACTTCTATCTCCCTGTCTCCTCCTCCATCTCTATCTACTTCTATCTCCCTGTCTCCTCCTCCATCTCTATCTACTTCTATCTCCCTGTCTCCTCCTCCGATCTCTCTTTCTCTGGTCTGCTTTCAAACAGAACAAATTATGATTCATGTTGCTTTAATTAATATACAGCCACTAGATTAGAAAACGGGTGGTACAATTTTGTCCCTGAGCAGAGGTTTGGAGAGGAGGAGTGTGATGTATGCGTTCATGTGTGTGCGTTCCTGTGTATGTGTGTGCATGCATGTCTCTCTCTGTGTGTGTGTGTGTGTGTGTGTGTGTGTGTGTGTGTGTGTGTGTGTGTGTGTGTGTGTGTGTGTGTGTGTGTGTGTGTGTGTGTGTGTGTGTGTGTGTGTGTGTGTGTGTGTGTGTGTGTGTGTGTGTGTGTGTGTGTGTGTGTGTGTGTGTGTGTGCGTGTGTGCGTGTGCGTGCGTGCGTGTACAGTGAGTGTGTGTCTAGACCAGAGCTGTGTGAGGCAGACAGGTGGTGCTGATGAAGGCTGTGTGATTCACTCTGGTCCTTATTTGCATACATATGACAACCATCTGTGCTAAAAGCCCCCTACGATGTCTCTATTAGGCTAAGCGCCACATGGCATCTCCCTCCCAGCCAGGGACATTACAGCAGCGTTGTAGCCACGTAGTAACTGCTACCGTAGCCTACCGGCAGCTTTACGTTACGAGCCAGCTGATGCCATCACCATCTAGTGAGAGGAGCTGGGCCAGGCTAGGGTTTGCTGTGATGGGCTGGGCTGGGCTGGGCTGGGCTAGGGTGTGCTGTGCTGGGCTAGGGTGTGCTGGGCTGTGCTGGGCTGGCCTGAGCTAGAGTGTGCTGTGCTGGGCTGGGGTGTGCTGTGCTGGCTGGGCTGGGGTGTGTTGGGCTGTGCTAGGCTAGGGTGTGCTGGGCTGTGCTAGGCTAGGGTATGCTGGGCTGGGCTGGGCTGTGCTAGGCTAGGGTGTGCTGTGCTGGGCTGGGGTGTGCTGTGCTGGGTTGGGTTGGGCTCCTCCTATAGATGTGATAGGGCAACATGGGGCTCCATACCAGTTCCACTGATTTCATACACAGAAACTGTCAGGATTGACAGGGCGAAGGGATGATTTCAGGAAAAGTAGCACACACACACACTTGTATAATGTTCTTTCCCAAAGCAAAATATTATTTTGTGCTTGACAAGGGCCTGGGAAAGGCACTGAGGGGGATGTACTCAGTCAATAAGGAATAGAATAGAATCTTCAGACGAAGAGGAGGAAATCAGCCGTTACAGTTGTATCCCAAATAGCACCCTATTCTCTATGTAGCGAACTACTTTTGACCAGGGCCCTTAATGCTCTGGATGAAAGTAGTGCACTATGTAGGGAATAGGATTCCATTTGGGATGCAAGCATTGCCCAGTCTTACGTTATGTTAGGGAAGAACAGGGCACAATACCAGGCATTGTCAAAGAGGACTGAGTACTGGAGGTCCAAAACACAATTATCTGCTGGTCCCCAGTAGTGAAGATAATGATGGCCATTAAGACCAGGGTTGATGTTTTCACCAGGAATTACCCACTTCACTAGACGCTTGAATCTGCTGTTTTGTCATTGCCTTGTTATTTCATACATTGCACCAGAATCAGTTTCAAGGTAGATGATATCTTCTTTTTTATCAGTGCTGTCTTTCTCTTCAAGTTGTTGAAGTGTCTCTTGTTGTTGTATGACTTTGAAGTTGTTCGACAGTTGGTGGTCGATTTCGCAAATCAATTTATTTCAAAACTATGGTGGTCGCCAGACCCCTGGTGATAACATCACAACGTCAGACTGTGAGGTTAAGGACAACACTCCACAGAAATATAGCAGACCTTTACTGTAAAGTAAGGTGTTAGGCTGGATAGGACGGGGAACCTACACCGATGGGGAAGGAGGGGTGAACTGATACTATTGAGACACAGAGCATAACCAGACCAGTGAGAGTATCAGACACAGAAAGAGATATACAGGGGTAAAGAGAAAGTTAATGAATGCCTCCTTTAAGGGACAACTGCCAACATCAGCACTCTCCCTTTACTGCAGAGACCTCACTATTATACTCAAATTTCCCTCAACTATGTATAAAGAAAACAATTTCTAACTGTATGTCTTGGAGATACATTAAAGTCCCTAAAGTGATCGAGTCTGAACTGGGATGCGTCCCAAATGGCGCTCTATTGCCTATGTACAGTAGTGCTTTTGACCAGGGCCGATAGAATTCTGTTCAAAGTAGGGCCCTACATATGGAATAAGGTAACATTTGGGACACAACCCTGAACTACGTACCACTGTCTGCTGCTAGCCTTATAACTCTCTCATGTAACAGACTGGAGGGGCTGATAAAAACTCTCTCTCTGTCCTTTATTTCCCTCAGGGATTCCCTTCATTCCACTCATCACCCAGTCAAAGGGATACGCGAGATACCACGGGTCTGTCTCAAATGGCATTCTATTCCTTAGTGCCCTACTTTTGACCAGGGACTATAGGGCTCTGGTCAAAAGTAGTGGACTAAAGGGGAAATAGGCCAGTGTGGCATTTGGGATGCACATCACCCCTTTCCATTCCTTTGGCCCTCTATTGCTCTCTCACCATAGAACGCATCTGTAAGCCTCACGGTGCATATTGCCCAAGGTTGTTTAAAATGATGGGCCCCGAAGAGCACTTTGAGCCTGAGGAGGTCACTGTGAGTTCTTTTGGTTTGTTTTGGGACAGGGAGAATGTTGAAGCAGATTAATTATTGGACGGCCATGCAGGTCTTCCCATTCTCCCTCACATCACCGTTACTTCCTCTGCTAATATCCTGGTGGGGGGCAGGACTCCCTTAATAAGCACTGAGCAGAAGAAAGGCTTTTATAAGAGATAGAGACGAGGAGAGGAGAGGAGGGGGGGGGGGGTCAAATGGCGTGCTGCACTAACTGCACAGGGATGATGGGTCAGAACAGGCTCAAGAGTAGAGAGGAAGGTACTGTTCTGTTCTGTGGAGAGACAGAGTTTGAGAGAGTGATAGAGAGAATGACAGAGACAGAATAAAACACAGTTCCAGTGAAGTTCCCACCCTTAAACTTTGTAGATTCCCTTTTATTTTCTGTATTAGATACTTTCTCAGCCATAATGTAAGTATATATATGTTTTATTTTACTAGGCAAGTCAGTTAAGAACAAATTCTTATTTACAGTGACGGCCTACCCCGGCCAAACCCGGACGATGCTGGGCCAATTGTGCGTCGCCCTATGGGACTCCCAATCACGGCCGGATGTGATGCCGCCTGGATTCGAACCAGGGAATGTAGTGACGCCTCTTGCACTGAGATGCAGTGCCTCAGACCGCTGCACCACTCAGGAGTCCTAGTATAAAGTATAAAGTATAAAGTTGTGTATAGAACGTGCCAAACATTAACTCAACACTACAGTAACATTTCAGTGATAGTCCTAGCCAGGTAGGGTGGTGGAGATTTAATTCAAGGTCTCCCCACCTATAGCACAGGCGCCCCCCAGGCCTCTCGTTGGCCCCCTCCCCAGGCCCGTCATTGGCCCTAATCCCGTTACGTAATGTTTTCTTGATGGTGTGCCCAGCTGAAAATCAATTAACAAGTACTGTAATCACCAAGTGCAGGAAGACTCCTGGACGCCATCCAGGCCACTTAATTTGTTCCTGAATGGAGGAGAATTATACTCTCCTTACACTTTCACTCTCCTCTGTTGATTTTTCTTGCGAGTCCATTGAAAAGACATACTGTGATGATACTGGTCAAACATGAAGCTGTTCCAAAAATGTTTTCAAAACCCCCTGACCCTCGTATGATCTAATCATTGATTTTCTCGGGTCTTGGGTGTCTCGTCTGGGGTGTCTACGCAATGTGCTGCTAACTCTCATAAAGTCCTTCATACATTCTCCCCTTCCCTACTCCCCCTTCGTCAAACTACTTCAAACTACTTCCCTACTCCCCCTCGTCAAACTACTTCCCTACTCCCCCTCGTCAAACTACTTCCCTACTCCCCCTCGTCAAACTACTTCCCTACTCCCCCTCGTCAAACTACTTCCCTACTCCCCCTCGTCAAACTACTTCCCTACTCCCCCTCGTCAAACTAATTCTCTACTCCCCCTCGTCAAACTACTTCAAACTACTTCCCTACTCCCCCTCGTCAAACTACTTCCCTACTCCCCCTCGTCAAACTACTTCCCTACTCCCCCTCGTCAAACTACTTCCCTACTCCCCCTCGTCAAACTACTTCAAACTACTTCCCTACTCCCCCTCGTCAAACTACTTCCCTACTCCCCCTCGTCAAACTACTTCCCTACTCCCCCTCGTCAAACTACTTCAAGCTACTTCCCTACTCCCCCTCATCAAACTACTTCAAACTACTTCCCTACTCCCCCTCGTCAAACTACTTCAAACTACTTCCCTACTCCCCCTCGTCAAACTACTTCCCTACTCCCCCTCGTCAAACTACTTCAAACTACTCCTCCTTTGTCTCTTTCTTTGACCTGCAGGTTTCCAAACGGGTTCTGTGGCTGTCCCCATAGGAGAACCTTTTTTGTTCCAGATAGAACCCTTTTTCCTTCCAGGTAGAACTCTTTTGGGTTACATGTAGAACCCTCTGTGGGAAAAGGGTTCTACCCGGAACCAAAAGGGTTATAACTGGAACCAAAGGGGTTCTTTAAAGGGTTCTCCTTTGGGGACAGCCAAAGAACCCTTTTTGGTTCTAGATAGCACCTTTTTTTCTAAGAGCATACAGGCAGCTAAAAGCAATTTTCTGTCCAAAATCTGTTTGTCACATACAGTAAAAGGAAGGAAGGAAGGACAGACAGACGGGCAGTAGATAAATCACACACATTTAACAGACATATCCCCCTCGGATTAATCAGCCTGTCTGAAAGAAGGCGAGAACAAGCTGCAAGGACATACAGAAGTTGTCCTTAAATTTCCTAACATTGGCGTCTCAAGAGAGAATACTAATGGTATGCAAATATGACAAATTGAGGATGTGTGTTTTTTTGCTAATTGACAATTAAGGCAAAGATGAGCAGTAACTAAAACATAATACGGAACAGCTAAACCAATCAATATCAAAAGCCAGACAAGCCAACACACACATAGACAAACTGGACAGACAGACAGGCGGATGCACACAGTACACGCAGTGCTGCTGATGAGTTAAATGACCCCGCTGCCTCCAAGGATGCTTTACTTGGAAGTGTCATTTTTATTGGCCAAGAGATACATGCATTAATAAAGGCTAGTGCCGAAGACTCATTACACCGTTCACTCCCAGTGCCAACTACACAGACTGTGTTACAGACAGACTGAGGGTTCACTCCCAGTGCCAACTACACAGACTGAGTTACAGACAGACTGAGGGTTCACTCACACTGCCAACTACACAGACTGAGTTACAGACAGACTGAGGGTTCACTCACACTGCCAACTACACAGACTGTGTTACAGACAGACTGAGGGTTCACTCACACTGCCAACTACACAGACTGTGTTACAGACAGACTGAGGGTTCACTCACACTGCCAACTACACAGACTGAGTTCCAGACAGACTGAGGGTTCACTCCCAGTGCCAACTACACAGACTGTGTTACAGACAGACTGAGGGTTCACTCCCAGTGCCAACTACACAGACTGTGTTACAGACAGACTGAGGGTTCACTCCCAGTGCCAACTACACAGACTGAGTTACAGACAGACTGAGGGTTCACTCACACTGCCAACTACACAGACTGAGTTACAGACAGACTGAGGGTTCACTCACACTGCCAACTACACAGACTGAGTTACAGACAGACTGAGGGTTCACTCCCAGTGCCAACTACACAGACTGAGTTACAGACAGACTGAGAGTTCACTCCCAGTGCCAACTACACAGACTGAGTTACAGACAGACTGAGGGTTCACTCCCAGTGCCAACTACACAGACTGAGTTACAGACAGACTGAGAGTTCACTCCCAGTGCCAACTACACAGACTGAGTTACAGACAGACTGAGGGTTCACTCCCAGTGCCAACTACACAGACTGAGTTACAGACAGACTGAGTGTTCATTACCAGTGCCAACTACACAGACTGAGTTACAGACAGACTGAGGGTTCATTACCAGTGCCAACTACACAGACTGAGTTACAGACAGACTGAGGGTTCACTCCCAGTGCCAACTACACAGACTGAGTTACAGACAGACTGAGGGTTCACTCCCAGTGCCAACTACACAGACTGAGTTACAGACAGACTGAGGGTTCACTCCCAGTGCCAACTACACAGACTGAGTTACAGACAGACTGAGGGTTCACTCACACTGCCAACTACACAGACTGAGTTACAGACAGACTGAGGGTTCACTCCCAGTGCCAACTACACAGACTGAGTTACAGACAGACTGAGGGTTCACTCCCAGTGCCAACTACACAGACTGAGTTACAGAAAGACTGAGGGTTCACTCCCAGTGCCAACTACACAGACTCACTACAGACATTACACCACTGGGGAGTGGGGGGAGCAAGTAATCAGAGGGAGAGAAGGAGAGGTAAAGAGGTAAAGAGAGAGAGAGACCAGTGCCAACTACACAGACAGGGTGAAGCTCTGCATAAGATTTAACTAACAGGGTCGTCAAACCACAGGAAAATACAACCTGGACTGAACCAACCCATTAAATGAAATACATTTTTAGGGACTGAACATTTCAGAAGGTAGGTATCTTCAACTCTAAACCACTGAAGATGTGTTGAAGCACATTATATTAGTAACGGTCATCAAAATTGTTAAATGGTAACAGTTAGACAATGGAAGAAGATACTCAGATATTGATTTAATTACAACACATAAAACATTTTACTAGAACGGACAAATAATGAATGGAGTTAAGTAATGTTCGTGGTAATTCAACTATTACATTTATTGTCAAATGTCTCACCCAAAAATGTTTGAATTAATTTCTTCTTGTATCAGGTAATAAAAAAAAAGATTTTGTGCAAAAATGTGCATAAATATGTGATGTGTATTTGCATATATGAATAAATTAACATAACAGGGTGGAACGGGGCTGCAACCACCAAATACTGTCTGTCTACCTACCTGCTCTGTCTACCTACCTGCTCTGTCTACCTACCTGCTCTGTCCACCTACCTGCTCTGTCTACCCTACCTGCTCTGTCTACCCTACCTGCTCTGTCTACCCTACCTGCTCTGTCTACACTACCTGCTCTGTCTACCCTACCTGCTCTGTCTACCCTACCTGCTCTGTCCACCTACCTGCTCTGTCCACCTACCTGCTCTGTCTACCCTACCTGCTCTGTCTACCTACCTGCTCTGTCTACCTACCTGCTCTGTCTACCTACCTGCTCTGTCTACCCTACCTGCTCTGTCTACCTACCTGCTCTGTCTACCCTACCTGCTCTGTCTACCCTACCTGCTCTGTCTACCTACCTGCTCTGTCTACCCTACCTGCTCTGTCTACCTACCTGCTCTGTCTACCTACCTGCTCTGTCTACCCTACCTGCTCTGTCTACCTACCTGCTCTGTCTACCTACCTGCTCTGTCTACCTACCTGCTCTGTCTACCCTACCTGCGCTGTCTACCCTACCTGCGCTGTCTACCCTACCTGCTCTGTCTACCCTACCTGTGCTGTCTACCCTACCTGCTCTGTCTACCCTACCTGTGCTGTCTACCCTACCTTCTCTGTCTACCCTACCTGTGCTGTCTACCCTACCTGTGCTGTCTACCCTACCTTCTCTGTCTACCCTACCTGCACTGTCTACCCTACCTCCTCTGTCTACCCTACCTGCTCTGTCTACCCTACCTGCTCTGTCTACCCTACCTGTGCTGTCTACCTACCTGCTCTGTCTACCCTACCTGTGCTGTCTTCCCTACCTGTGCTGTCTACCCTACCTGCTCTGTCTACCCTACCTGTGCTGTCTACCCTACCTGTGCTGTCTACCCTACCTGCGCTGTCTACCCTACCTGCTCTGTCTACCCTACCTCCTCTGTCTACCCTAACTGCGCTGTCTACCCTACCTGTGCTGTCTACCCTACCTGCTCTGTCTACCCTACCTGTGCTGTCTACCTACCTGCTCTGTCTACCCTACCTGTGCTGTCTACCCTACCTGCTCTGTCTACCCTACCTGCTCTGTCTACCCTACATGTGCTGTCTACCCTACCTGCTCCGTCTACCCTACCTTCTCTGTCTACCCTACCTGCTCTGTCTACCCTACCTGCTCTGTCTACCTACCTGCTCTGTCTACCTACCTGCTCTGTCTACCCTAGCTGCTCTGTCTACATACCTGCTCTGTCTACCTACCTGCTCTGTCTACCCTAGCTGCTCTGTCTACCTACCTGCTCTGTCTACCCTACCTGCTCTGTCTACCTACCTGCGCTGTCTACCTACCTGCTCTGTCTACCCTACCTGCTCTGTCTACCTACCTGCTCTGTCTACCCTACCTGCGCTGTCTACCCTACCTGCTCTGTCTACCCTACCTGCTCTGTCTACCCTACCTGCGCTGTCTACCCTACCTGCGCTGTCTACCCTACCTGCGCTGTCTACCCTACCTGTGCTGTCTACCCTACCTGCGCTGTCTACCCTACCTGTGCTGTCTACCCTACATGCTCTGTCTACCCTACCTGTGCTGTCTACCCTACCTTCTCTGTCTACCCTACCTGTGCTGTCTACCCTACCTTCTCTGTCTACCCTACCTGCACTGTCTACCCTACCTGCACTGTCTACCCTACCTCCTCTGTCTACCCTAACTGCGCTGTCTACCCTACCTGTGCTGTCTACCCTACCTGCTCTGTCTACCCTACCTGTGCCCTCTACCTACCTGCTCTGTCTACCCTACCTGTGCTGTCTACCCTACCTGCTCTGTCTACCCTACCTGCTCTGTCCACCCTACCTGTGCTGTCTACCCTACCTGCTCTGTCTACCCTACCTGCTCTGTCTACCCTACCTGTGCTGTCTACCCTACCTGCTCTGTCTACCCTACCTGTGCTGTCTACCCTACCTGCTCTGTCTACCCTACCTGGCTGTCTACCCTACCTGCGCTGTATAGACTGCCTCATTAATTACTGTTGTTGTCACGTCCTTGTGCATAATTCAGCATGTGTGTAAATAGCAGGATACCCTCAGATTAAAAATCAACACCATAGGCTCTAGATTACACATTTTTAAATATACTTTAGATTGTTTGCGAGATTAGATATTTGTATTTGTATTTATTATGGATCCCCATTAGCTGCTGCCGAAGCAGCAGCTACTCATCTTGGGGTCTAGCAAAATTAAGGCAATTTATACAATTACAATACATTCACAGATTTCACAACGCACTGTGTGCTTTCAGGCCCCTACTCCACCACTACCACCTATCTACATTACTAAATCCATGTGTATGTATAGTGCGTATGTTATTGTGTGTGTGTGTGTGTGTGTGTGTGTGTGTGTGTGTGTGTGTGTGTGTGTGTGTGTGTGTGTGTGTGTGTGTGTGTGTGTGTGTGTGTGTGTGTGTGTGTGTGTGTGTGTGTGTGCCAATTTTTGTGTTGCTTCACAGTCCCATAAGGTATTGTTCCATAAGGTGTTTTTTAATCTGTTTTCAAATCTAATTTTACTGCTAGCGTCAGTTACTTGATGTAGAATAGAGTTCCATGTAGTCATGGCTCTATGTAGTACTGTGTGCCTCCCATAGTCTGTTCTGGACTTCGGGACTGTGAAGAGACCTCTATAATATCACTATAATCCGAGTGTTCATTTTCAGAAGTTGCTTTCATTTCAGCACATGTAATTTGTAAACAATTCAACTGTATTAAATTATAAATCTTTTCAATTCCACCAAAAATTAGGACCCATCAATATAAAGTTCTTTCTTCTCTTTCTTGTGATGTACAGTGAAAGTATTCAGACCCATTGTCTTTTTCCACATTTTGTGACGTTACAGCCTTATTCTAAAATGTATTAAATTGTTTTTTCCCTCATCAATCTACACACAATACCCCATAATGACAAAGCAAAAACAGGTTTCTAGAAATGTTGGCTAATAGATTTTAAAAATTACAACTGAAATATCATATTTACATAAGTATTCAGAACCTTTACTCCCTACTTTGTTGAAGCACCTTTGGCAGCGATTACAGCAACAAGTTTTCTTAGGTATGACGCTACAGGCTTGGCACACCTGTATTTGGGGAGTTTCTCCCATTCTTCTCTGCAAATGCTCTCAAGCTCTGTCAGGTTTGATAGGGAGCGTTGCTGCACAGCTATTTTCAGGTCTCTCCAGAGATGTTCGATCGGGTTCAAGTCCGGGCTCTGGCTGGGCCACTCCAGCACATTCAGAGGCTTGTCCCGAAGCCATTCCTGTGTAGTCTTGGCTGTGTGCTTAGGGTCGTTGTCCTGTTGGAAGGTGAACCTTCACCCCAGTCTGAGGTCCTGAGCACTCTGGAGCAGGTTTTCATCAAGGATCTCTCTGTGCATTTCTCTGTTAATCTTTGCCTCGATCCTGACTAGTCTCCCAGTCCCTGCCGCTGAAAAACATCCCCACAGCATGATGCTGCCACAACCATGCTTCCTCCAGACGTGACGCTTGGCATTCAGGTCAAAGAGTTCAATCTTGGTTTCATCAGACCAGAGAATCTTGTTTCTCATGGTCTGAAAGTCTTTAGGTGTCTTTTGGCAAACTCCAAGCGGGCTGTCATGTGCCTTTTACTGAGGAGTGGCTTCCATCTGGCCACTCTACCATAAAGGACTGGTTGGTGGAGTGCTGCAGAGATGGTTGTCCTTCTGGAAGGTTCTCCTTCCTCCACAGAGGAACTCTAGAGCTCCGTCAGACTGACCATCAGGTTCTTGGTCACCTAAATGACTAAGGCCCTTCTCCCCGATTGCTCAGTTTGGCCGTGCGACCAGCTCTAGGAAGAGTCGTGGTTGTTCCAAACATCTTCCATTTAAGAATGATGGAGGCCACTGTGTTCTTGGGGACCTTCAATGCTGCAGATATGTTTTGGTGCTCTTCCCCAGATCTGTGCCTCGACACAATCCTGTCTCAGAGCTGTACGGACAATTCCTTCGACCTCATGGCTTTGTTTTTGCTCTGACATGCACTGTCAACTGTTGGACCTTATATAGACAGGTGTGTGCATTTCCAAATCATGTCCAATCAATTGAATTTACCACAGGTAGAATCCAATCAAGTTGTAGAAACATCTCAAGGATGATCAATGGAAACAGGATGCACCTGAGCTCAATTTTGAGTCTCATAGCAAAGGGTCTGAATATTTATGTAAATAAGGTATTTCTGTTTTTTAATAGATTAGCAAAAATGTATAATTTAAAAAAATCAATTTTAGTATGAGGTTGTAACGTAACAAAATGGTTTAAAAGTCAAGGGGTCTGAATACTTTTTGAAGGCACTGTAAGTGTTGAGATGGTGAGTTAAATCCCCTTTGAAGCTTTAGCGTTCTTTCAATGGAAAGACAATGTATTCCATTGAGCCCATTTCAGCCATTACCGGGGTCATTATAAACATTCCTGTGGTCGTAACGCTAATGGGAAAAAACTACAGGCAGAAGCAAGAGTTTGAAAGAGTCGTAGGAGTAAAATGAAATCAATCCAGCAAGATTAAAGTGACAAGTGGATTTTGCACCCCTAAAATAGAGGCAATATATGGCTGAAAAAGACCGATCCATAGATGGCTGAAAAAGACCGATCCATAGATGGCTGAAAAAGACCAATCCATAGCTGGTTGGGGCATGCGCATTGCTACATTATATAGGCTAAACATGATACAAACATCTAAATTAATCATAAATTGATCTGTCTCTTAACTGCCGATTGAGTAGTCTAACATCTATGAGTTTAGTGTGCTAACGTGTGGATATGTGACAGTGCGTGAGTGTGTGTACTGTACATGTGGGATTCTCCAGCCCAGCTTGCCATGGCAAATCAAATTGAATGTTATTGGTCACATTCACATATTTAGCAGATGTTATTGCGGGTGTAGTGAAATGCTTGTGTTCCTAGCTCCAACATCGCAGTAAGTTTTTGTATTCGTTAGATTTCCTCATCCCCCAGTGTCCTCTAGGAGGACGCTATCTCTTTTTATTACTCCAGCCCTGTCTGTTTACCAAAGCAGACTAAACCAATCAATTCATAAGAAAAATGCAAGGGATGAATTTTTATCTTTCCAGTTTTTCTTTTCCTCTCTCTCTTCTCGTCCCGTGCCCTCACCAAAGTAATTGAGAAATTAAAAGTAATTAATTCATTACGGAGAGTGAGAGTGGTAAAATCCATCTGGGGATTTCAACAGGAATCTGTACAGTAGCTTCAAATTAGTGAAGAGAAAATGGCCAGCATGACAGAGGCTTAGACGTCTTACTGCGGAGTGGAGGGAAAGGGGAGGGGAGGCTCTGGGCTGACTACAGCGAAGTAAAAGACTGATAACACAAATAATGCAGTGAGTTTACTAATAATACTACTCTCTCTCTGTGTGTGTGTGTGTGTGTGTGTGTGTGTGTGTGTGTGTGTGTGTGTGTGTGTGTGTGTGTGTGTGTGTGTGTGTGTGTGTGTGTGTGTGTGTGTGTGTGTGTGTGTGTGTGTGTGTGTGTGTGTGTGTGTGTGTGTGTGTGTGTGTGTGTGTCTGACTGACTGACTGTCTGGAACAGGGCTGAGGGGAGATGGATGTGCGGTAAAGGGGAGGAGAGGAGAGGTGGAAGAAGAGAGAAAATGCTATTCATGTCTGTGTGATAGCAAAGCTGTGTCCGGAGCCCGTAATGTCTTCCAATTACGACAGGTAGTAATGTATATTCCTTATGTTAGATGCCACTACCAGGCCCTTAGGGTTTTCACTTTGGGGGAAAAACGTGCTCAATTTAAACGGCCTCGTACTCAATTCTTGCTCGTACAATATGCATATTATTATTACTATTGGATAGAAAACACTCTCTAGTTTCTAAAACCGTTTGAATTTTGTCTGTGAGTAAAACAGAACTCATTTGGCAGCACACTTTCTGACCAGGAAGTGGAAAGTCTGAAAATTATGCTCTGTTCAAGGGCCTGCCTATAAATGGGCATGATACGTATGAGTATACATGCACGTCATACACCTTCCCCTAGATGTCAAGAGGAAGTGAGAGAAGAAATGAAGTGTTTATCTTGGTCTGAGGTGGAATTAATCCTCTTGGCACGACGAGTCATCCATTTCCTGTTTTCTGGAAAGCGCGAAGATGGACCTGGAATTGCCTTCTGAAAAGCTGTCGTTATAGGCGACTACTATCTCCGACTTTGATTTTATTTGATACATGTCACAATATCATCGTAAACTATGTTTTTTCAATATAGTTTTATTAGATTTTTGAAATTTTTTCGGGACGTTAGGCGTGTTGCGTTGTCTGTGTTTGTTGACGATGGAAAGCTTCGCGCCACTTGGCCAGTGTGCTTGCTAATTCAAGAGGGAAAAACGATGTTCTAAATCCAAACAACGACTGTTCTGGACAAAGTACCCCTTGTACAACATTCTGATGGAAGATCACCAAAAGTAGGACCCATTTTGTGATGCTATTTCATATATCTGTCGAACTGTGTACTAGTAGTTTTGCGCCCAGGTTTTGGCCACTCTCTCGCTATAACATAAGCCTTATGTCGTAATGAAGATATTTTTAGAATTCTAACACTGCGATTGCATTAAGAACTAGTGTATCTATCATTTCCTATACAACATGTATTTTTTTGTAATGTTTATGAATAGCTATTTGGTCAGAATAGGTGAGAGTCTAATAGAAATATCCGCACATTCTGGGAAAAAGAAGCTACGTTAGCATAATGGATAACCACTGATTTCAGCTCTAAATATGCACATTTTCGAACAAAACATAAGTGTATGTATAACCTGATGTTATAGGACTGTCATCTGAGGAAGGTTTATGAAGGTTAGTGAAAATTAATATCTTTTGCTGGTTTATTCGCTAACGCTAACGTGCCTATTGCTATCGCTAACGTGCCTTGATGAATGAATGCGGTTGTGTGGTAGGCTATTGTAGTAAGCTAATATAATGCTATATTGTGTTTTCGCTGAAAAACACTTCAAAAATCTGAAATATTGGCTGGATTCACAAGATGCTTGTCTTTCATTTGCTGTACACGATGCATTTTTCAGATATGTTTTATGATGAGTATTTAGGTATTCCACGTTGGTCTCTATAATTACTCTGGCTGCTTCGGTGCTATTTTTGACGGTAGCTGTGATGGTAGCTGCAATGTAAAACTGATTTATACCTCAATATGCACATTTTTCGAACAAAACATAGATTTATTGTATAACATGTTATAAGACTGTCTGGCGGGCGGCTCTGGCTGCTCCTGTCTGGTGGACGGCTCTGGCTGCTCCTGTCTGGCGGACGGCTCTGGCTGCTCCTGTCTGGCGGACGGCTCTGGCGGCTCCTGACTGACGGACGGCTCTGGTGGCTCCTGACTGACGGGTGTCTTTGAAGGCTTAGGACAGACGGGCGGCTTTGAAGGCTCAGGACAGATGGGCAGTTCAGGTGGCTCTGGGCAGACGGGCAGCACAGGCAGCGCTTGGCAGACGGGCAGCTCAGACGGCGTTGGGCAGGCGGGCAGTGCAGGCAACGCTGGGCAGACGGACAGCGCAGACGGCTCTGGGCAGGCAGGCAGCTCAGATAGCGCTGGGCAGACGGCAGACTCTGGCCGGCTGAGGCGCACAGTAGGCCTGGTGCGTGGTACCGGAACTGGAGGTACCGGGCTAGAGACACGCACCTCAAGGCTAGTGCGGGGAGCGGGAACAGTGCGTACAGGGCTCTGGAGACGCACCGGAAGCCTGGTGCGTGGTGTAGGCACAGATGGTACTGGGCTGGGGTGGGAAGGGGGCGCCGGATATACCGGACCGTGCAGGCGTACTGGCTCACTTGAGCACCGAGCCTGCCCAACCTTACCTGGTTGAATGCTCCCCGTAGGCCGTCCAGTGCGGGGAGGTGGAATAACCCGCACTGGGCTGTGTTGGCGAACCGGGGACACCATGCGTAAGGCTGGTGCCATGTACACCGGCCCGAGGAGACGTACTGGAGGCCAGATATGTTGAGTCGGCTTCATGGCACTTGGCTCAATGCTCAATCTAGCCCGGCCAGTGCGGGGAGGTGGAATA